>NW_024879359.1:341415-346415 GCF_018340385.1 Cyprinus carpio
TATATTATATTATATTTAGTGCTGATCAAACGATTAATCACATCCAAAATAAAAGCTTTTGTTTATATAATATATGCTTGTGTACTGTGTATATTTATATGTATATATAAATACACACATGCATGCATATATTTAAGAAAAATATGTTTTGTTTATATATAAAATATATTTCAATCTAAAATAGACTGAAAAATTAGATTTCAACAATATATATATATTTTTTTCTATTCTGTTTCTTATTAAAATAACAAAAGCTATGAATTGAGAATTAAACCGTTCTGGTCATATGTGTGAGATGTGATGTTTATGTAGGAAGCTGACCACACTATCTAAGGCTGCAAGCTGCACTTGGCAATTAGTGAGGGTGTGTTCAACCACACCCCCCCAAAAATAGCAGTGTACTACCTTTGACGTCACACACTCAAAAACTATTTTTGTACCAAACATTTTTGTTTTCTGGGATTTTAGCAATCGTGAATCACTAAACTAAATAGTTAGTGTATGACCACAGTTTTTAAACTGTTGACATCTGTGTGGCATGGAGTCAACCAACTTGTGGCACCCTCAGCTGTTATTCCACTCCATGATTCTTTAACAACATGGCCACAATCATTCCATTTCTTGGGTTTTGCTTCAGAAAACAGCATTTTTGATATCACCCCACAAGTTCCTCAATTGGATTAAGGTCTGGAGATTGGGCTGGCCACTCCATAACATTAATTTTGTTGGTTTGGAACCAAGACTTTGCCCATTTACTAGTGTGTTTTGGGTCATTGTCTTGTTGAAACAACCATTTCAAGGGCATGTCCTCTTCAGCATAGGGCAACATGACCTCTTCAAGTATTTTAACATATGCAAACTGATCCATGATCCCTGGTATGCGATAAATAGGCCCAACACCATAGTAGGAGAAACATGCCCATATCATGATGCTTGCACCTCCATGCTTCACTGTCTTCACTGTGTACTGTGGCTTGATTCAGAGTTTGGGGGTAGTCTCACAAACTGCCTGTGGCCCTTGACCAAAAAGAACAATTTTACTCTCATCAGTCCACAAAATGTTCCTCCATTTCTCTTTTAGGCCAGTTGATGTGTTCTTTGGCAAATTGTAACCTCTTCTGCACATGCCTTTTTTTTAACAGAGGGGACTTTGCGGGGGATTCTTGAAAATAGATTAGCTTCACACAGACGTCTTCTACCACTGTCACAGTACTTACAGGTAACTCCAGACTGTCTTTGATCATCCTGGAGGTGATCATTGGCTGAGCCTTTGCCATTTGGTTATTCTTCTTCTATGCATTTTGATGGTTGTCTTCCGTTTTCTTCCACGTCTCTCTGGGTTTTGCTCTCCATTTTAAGGCATTGGAGATCATTTTAGCTGAACAGCCTATCTTTTTTGCACCTCCTTTATAGGTTTTCCCCTCTCTAATCAACTTTTTAATCAAAGTACGCCGTTCTTCTGAACAATGTCTGAACGACCCATTTCCTCAGCTTTCAAATGCATGTTCAACAAGTGTGTTGGCTTCAACCTTAAATAGGGCCACCTGATTCACACCTGTTTTCTTCACAAAATTTGATGACCTTCAGTGATTGAATGCCACACTGCTATTTTTTTGAACACACCCCTTTCAACTAATTCAACTAATTGCCCAATTGCACAGCCTTAAGAGCGTGCATATCATGAATGCTGGGTCTTGTTTGTTTTCTGAGAATCTACTGAACCTACTGGTAACTTGTTTGCCACGTAGCAATAAAAAAAATATACGAAAAACACTTGATTATTCTGGGTGGTAGCTCACATTGTACTGCTATTATTTTGAACAATACTGTAAATTGGGCAGTATTCTAGTTTTTTAGGTTTCAGTTTAATGCAAATTTATCAGTTTACAATTATAGACATTTATTTATTTATTTATCACTCAAAATCTTTTTTGATTTCTCTCTCTTTTCCCAGAAATATTTGGCTCTAAATACATTTTTAATTATATAATTGAATTAATAATTATTTTTAAAAGACATTTCTTCCTCAATAAGCTTTAAGTATGCTTTTTTTTCAGAAGTTGCTTAGTTTACAATCCTTAAAATTTATGAGCAGCTTCAAAGAGCAGCTTAGATGATCTAACCATTGTATAAGATGAAATAATGGAGCGATTACTACTGAACCACTGAATTATTGGAAATTAAATTCTGACCTGAGGTGAAGCAGCAACTCGGGTGGTGTGTTCATTTTCAGCAATTCAAACTGGTCCTACTCAATTATTCTATCCATCAATCCTTCCATTTTCCAAACCGCTTGTCCTATGTAGGGTTACGGGGCACTGGAGCCTAGCCCCACATTTTGGGCCACATCAATGCTATTCTTAATGAATATAGACAAAGGAGTGCTTCAGTGCAAACATAACACATCTAGATATCCAAAAGATTTGTTACATATGAGTGAATTGTGTCTCTGGAGGGAATCTCTCCAGGTGCGCACAGATTACATGCTCAAACAGGATAAAGGGGGACCAAATGTGTAAAAGATACAATCATATTTTTGCTGAGCCTTACAGGACGTTCCAGCATCAGGTGCAGCAGGACCCACCAGGAAATGAGACTGGCTCACAGCTATCTAAATTTCATCTTGAATTGAATAGCTGAGCAGGTTTGCATGTTTGATATTGTGGGGTGGCTGCAGATCCGTGTGCCGGATCCTGTAATTACTACCACCTACGCCGTCGACGATTTACCCACAACCAACATGCTTTCCATTAGCCAATCCACAGGAGCAAGCAGGCAGAGGGGATGGGAAGCGGGAGATGGAATGGGAGCTTTGTGAAGGACACAGATTCAGGTGTGGGATTGACAAGCAGACAAGGAGAGGAATTGAGTGACAAAGTGGAAATACTATTTACAGACATTTACAATACATGTGGGTCTTTCCATAGGTAATATTATTTCATTGCATAGATTTTTTAGTTGCATAGAAGTACTGTATGTGAACCCATGGTTTTACCAGTAAAATTTCTTTATGGGTCATACATTTTGATCCGATCTTCAGTTAAAGGATTAGTTCACACCAAAAATGAAAAACCGCTGAAAATTATGAGTTGTTTTCTTCATACCGAACAGATTTTGAGAAATTTATCTTGAGCACAAATGGGTCCTCTGCATTGAATGGGTGCCGTCACTGGATGTGTGTTGCAAACAAATACATTATTAAAGCATTTTAACTTTAAATCGTTGATTTATGCAGTTTAAACCAGTCCATATTCTATAACACTTCCTCCAGTGAAAACAGTCCATCACCTGTTGTCCTCTCACATCAAAATCCACTGACATTTTTATTTGTTATTGCCTCATATTTTATTGGAAGCAATGGGCTGAAGTTAAAACGTCTTTTAATAATTTTATAAATTCATCTCATAATGAATTTGTTTATTACAACATGCAGCTTTTTACACCTTATTGTGATTTTTTTTTTATCAGCTGTTTGTACTCTCATTCTGCTGGCACCCATTCACTGCAGAGGAGCCATTGATGAGCAAGTGATGTAATACTAAATTTCTCCAAATCTGTCCTGATGAAGAAACAAACTCATTTACATCTTGGATGGCTTGAGGGGGGACATTTACAGCAAAATTTTTCTTTTTTTTTCTTTTCTTTTTTTTTTTTTGGAACTATTCCACTAAGTCGCAACACAGTCTGTTTATATATAAAAAAAACACACAAAATAATGATGGATTTTCATGTCTTTATTGAATTTTAAAAGCACATGACAAGTATGTGAACCCTGCACAAAACAGTCTCAGTCTTTTCTTAATGAAATGCTGATTGTCCGATGCATGAACCATCTTCTGCTGAGCTTTAGTTGGCAAACAGATGGCCTTCAATTTCCTTGTAAAAAAATATCCTCATAACCTAAGGATTACAACCTGTCTAGATCCTGAGGGATGAGGTTTTGATGTTTCACATTTTATGACCAATTAATGCGGAAATTGAAAGAATTCATAAACATTTTCTTGCAACCTGCATATTTCTGCAGAGTGTGAAGATTGTGACAGCTCACATTTGCAAGGGATTTCTTACTATTAAAGCAATTATGTACAGATGGACCGTTCTTATTTACTTCCCACATTTGATAGGAAAGCTTTCAGCAAGGTGAATTGTGCCTAATTTTGTTTTCTTAAGAGTCAGAGACAGGTGTTGAATTAACATGCTTGTGTGTGCAAGTGAATCTGTAGGTGTTTTATGAGCTAATAAATGCATCACACCAAGCAACAATTTCTTGCAGGTACATCACCTTCATGGACTAGCCCTAATTATCCTTTCATCCACCTCCCAGAAAGCAACAGGTGCCACTACCAGCCCCTTAATGCCAAACCGATGCCAATTTTTTGCTGACAATAAACAAGCAGAATGTGTCATTTATTATCAGCTCTGACAAGACCAGGCTTCCCCGGCAAAAAAGTAGATATGCTGCACTTTCACTGACTACTGTGCATCTTTATTACAAATTTTATCTCCTCTGTTGAATGCAATTTGCATCTGTACTGAAATGTATGTTTCAGTACCATTCACAGCTCACAATGGCTTTAGATCTCTTGCTGACCTTGTGAAAGTTCATGCAATTTGCATGCCAGGAATAGTGGACTCCCGAAGGACCGCCACAAGGCAGTTCAATTTAATTCAGCATCATCTGAAAGCAGCTCGGTTGTCAGTCGTCTGGATTAATTTGAAATTACAGAGTATCGTAATCTCTAACTAGAATGGAGAATGTGGACTCAACCCCCTTTGCAATGATAATTGTATTTATCTGAGCTACTTATACAGGGAGCTTCTCATACTGATATGGATTCCCATAGGGGCCTCTAAACAACTGGAAACTTGGGTTTAAATTATGAGTTTTAGGACTGCAATTCTGAGTTTGCAAGACTCAGCTTTTGTCATTCACACTGGAGTGTGAAGTTGAAAGTATAAAGCGTTCTTCTAATAATTAAAAAAAAGTGTGTCAGTGTCCT
>NW_024879359.1:351415-410314 GCF_018340385.1 Cyprinus carpio
CCCCCAAAGGAACCTCAGCTAATGACTCAAGATGCATGATTTCCTCTGAGGGTAGAGTTGCAGGAAAACATTTTGACTGAAAGCCGAGCTCACTCTTGCTCTCATATATATTTATTGCTCTAAGAATTGCAAACGCTGTTCTGTGTTGAAGCATGCATCTCTGGGTGACAGGGTTTGTCATTCATTTCCATGGATCCTGGAAAGAGATGTCAAGCATGTAGACGTTGTGCTAAGGTCTGGTGTATATATATTGGCAAAGTAGACCAGATTTTCATGTCCCTGAAGTATATCGATGCAGGGAACAGTCTACGTGCTTATCATTTACACAGCTCAATGGCTCTAGGTTATATATTCATCACATTTCATATTCTACCTCAGTCCTTCTTCACAGTCCAGATCTTCCCCTCCAGGTCTGCTTTAGAAGACACGTCGTGCAAGTTTTACAGTTTATATGCGCTGATGAAAGATATGTGCTGTAAAATCTGTCATAAAATGCACAACAGCTAGGAAGATGGATATACTGTGCACAGTGTGAGATTTCCAGTGACTGTATCTGAGAAATTACACACACTGTATCTGTGTGTGAATTTGACAAATGGGCTTCTCTTTTTATGGAACTGAAGTACCCAGGCAACACTTTATTTTTTGTCTTCTTCCCCATTGTAATAACGCTTCCTGTGTTTCTGTAGATAATATTTGAGATAATAAAAAAATAATGGGTCAGCCTATGTCTTCGAAAGAGAAATCTTTGTAAAAGAATGCTTTTCTCCCTGAGGGACTCATTAAGATTCATAGCTAATGCAAACTGATTTTCAAGAAGCCCTAGTAATTATTACCAGAAAAGTAAACTCTAGAAGCCCCAGAGACTTTGTGTGAGAACTGTGTGAGGTTTGATGCAAGTGAGAAATATCGCAGATCAAAATATGATGAAAGATCTGAATGTTAAATGTAAATTGTGCAATTTCTCCACAATAATAGCTGTTTTTTTTAAAAACAATCTATCGTTGCCAGGTTGGGATCTATCTACAGTATATTATTAATATTACTGACTTTTGAGCAGTAGAGTACATATTTAATTTTCATATTTTGTTGTTTATTTATTTCACCAGCCTGGTGTGCGAACACAGTGATGAAGAACAAATAAAAAAATGGAACAAACAAAGGCAGAAACTTTCTTGCTCTTGCTCGGAAAACTATAATCGGGATAAAAGACTCATACTTTTGAAATCTAGTAAATGGTCCATAGCATCTGTCACAAGATAATGAGCCTTGAAGAGTAATTGGGGTCCATTCATTGATGGGGCAATCAAACTCTGCCAGCATATGGAAGACAGATGAGACACAATTGTTCCTTATGTCACGCCAGAAAATGCTTCCTTTTATGATCAGCTTAAACAAAACTTTTTTCATTTTAGTCACTCTTTATTTTTCCATTTGGTTCAATCCATCAACTGCTGCGTCTTTGCTGTAAGTATACTTTTGATTTTGATTTAATCATCATTCCATTAATGATTTTGTCTTGCTTTTACGATCACCCCATCATTCTTTAAGATGCAAAACCATTACCACTCTCTCTCTGATTGAAGGGTATCATATGTGGCCGCACACACAATGTGCCTGGCATGGGTTGATAAATCCTGTTCTTTTCCTTCTTCCTTGATAAAATGTGGAATTCTCCATTTTGAATAATCACAGGCTTTCTTGAGTATTAGCTTGGGACCGTTTGGGCTGATTAATGGATCTGTTGTCTGAAAGCATGTCTGAAATGGGCTGGGAAAGATTAATCGTGCCATTCACATACTTGCAGCACCGATGACACTTAGAGGCCGGAATGCCTTCAGATCTGATGTAGTCACATGCTACAAGTTCTTATATTCTCTTGTTCGTAAGGTTGAACAAAATACATTGAAATAACTGAGTAGCTCTGCCTAGTTTAATAGTTTAAAGGTGAATGTTGAGGTTAAAATACTTACTCCTACTCAACCAATGCCATGCATTTGAGATTAGTTTACCAGTTTGAGTGAATAATGGCAGGGTTTGGAAACCTTTTTGGAAAACTGTTCTTATTTCATCATTGCATTGCATAATTGGCCATAAGGGGTGCCAAACTAACACTTTACCTCTTAAAGAACTAAATATACACTACTGGTATTAAGCTGCATTTGTCTGATTAAAAACACAATAAAAACAGCAATACTGTGAAAATATTATTAAAAAAAAAAAAAAAAAAAAAAAAAACCTGTTCTACTTGAATTATATTTTTGGAAATTTAATTGTGGGTGGCAAAGCTAAATTTCAGCATCCATTACTCCAGTCTTCAATGTCTTTGTTGCTCGGTTATCATAAATGTTATTATTATTGGTGCTCAGTTATGTATAATGTTTATTTTTATTATTAATGTTGAAAAAAAAATGCAGACAACGTGATTTTTTTTCAGGAGTAAAAAAGTTCAAAGTAACAGCATTTATTTAAAAATAGACATATTTTATAACCATTATGAATTTACTTCTGATCAGTTTAATGGATCCTTGAATACAAATTATTTTTTATTTGTTATAAACATTATAAACATTTGAATAAGAGTGTTTAATGGTTTCCACAAAAATAAAAGCATTATTTATTTATTTTTTTTTTTTTTTTTTATTTTTTTATTATTTTTCTTTGGCAACATCGATAATAAGAAATGTGTTTTGCACAGCATTCGAATATATTAGATTGATTTGTGAAAGATCGTGGTACACTGAAGACTAGAGTAATGGCTCCTTAACTGTGGAAAACATTGGGGGGGGGGCTTAATTATTCCAAATTTTGACCAGTAGTGCATGATGCAAATTTGTGTACTTCCTCCAATTACTTAACATAATTCAAAAACTTTGAATATTACCCAAATTATACTTTTCCCCCGTTCAGTTCATGAATAATGGAACCTGATCAGTGTGAAGAAAAAAAAGCTGTCATTTTCAATTTTAACTATGACACAGTCACTTCTCCTTCAACAGCACACAGACATTAATGGCCAAGGAAATAATCTTAATGACCTGAAAGTTGAGTCACCTTTATTAAAACTTTATACAGTAAGAATGACAGGATAAAGACAGTTATATAAATGTTAAGCGGGGCAAGAGTTGGTGACCTTTAAAGTGGTGAAAAATTATTCATTTTAAAGCCATCGGAATAGACCACTCACCTGAAGACCTTTGAAAATGAACAGGGCTGATGGCCTGGTTTTGCAGTCATTGCTACTGCTTCTTTGGGTTTCATTGTATTTTTTTTGGAGAGGATTGCAGCAGATGAAACCACTGGCAATCTGAAAAGCAGACAGCAGGTGAGCCTAAGATGGATGGTTGAGGTTGAAAATGGCACTTATGTGGCTGGTCATGGATCAAAAGCTCAGTGTGATTGGCTGAGAATACACCAGGCATGGCCCCTGGAGTCTTGAATGCATTCAAATTAAATTCGTAGCTCCTTTAAATTTCATTTCACTTCCCTTTAAGATTCTCGGATCAGGATGATCATAAGAAGACTTTATGCCAGGTTTGGCAAAAATAAATAAATAAACAAATAAAAAAATTGATATTTTGCTTGTAAATGAACAGGAGACACTAACAAATATTTGTGATTTTTTTTTTCTTTCAGGTCCAATTTTCCTTTTCCCTATAGCTAAGAACAAAGTGTAAAACATGAAATAAGGAATAATCTAATTTCTGCAGGTTAGGCAAGCTGAACATATTAATGCCATGGTCCATTGTCTGGATTGCTAGCATGAAATTACTGCAAAAGTCAGTTTAGTCTGAATTTGCGAGAAAGGGCATTGCTAATGTAAACCACTTGAAAAGTGAGAACTTACTCTGTACTGGGCTAAAATGCAATTTAGCCATCAGAATAATGTAATACTTAAACATTTAAAATTTATTTAAAACATTTTTTTTTTATTTAAAATATCTAAATAGCCTTAAAATGTAAACAACCCTTTATATATATATATATATATATATATATAATATATATATATATATATATATATATATATATATTAGGTTATAAAATATCATTTAATCAGCCAGGTTAAAAAAGCTTTTTTTTTTTATGAACAATAAATTGTTTCTCTTGTTTTAAAAATGTTTTGATGCATTTATTTACTTATTACTGCAAAACAAGGATGAAAAATTGGAAAAGTTTCCGAGTACTAGTCCAGTTTGCAGTTAGTTCATTTGTGAAAGCCATCCAGCAATATAAGGGGGATTTCAGGTGTCTCTGTTATGAGGTTTTCTTTCTTATGTCTGCTGTCCCTTCAGGATAAAATGGTGTGTTGCTGGAGTAAATCTGAGCCCATCTCTAGATCGGGAGAGCAATAAGCCAATAGCAGAGCTCTTGCTGTGTATGGAGTATTATGAGAGCGGAGGCACCCTTATTAAATATATCAAAGCCATTTGATCCCTGTCACACAAAGTCTTTTATCAAGCTCTACAATTAATTCATGCTTAAATAATGTCTGCCTTTATCTGGCTCACTATTACATGGTATTTGCGTGGCACTTGAACATTAGTTCTCCATATACCCTAAGCTCTGTTAATTGCCATAAAATTTTAGCATTTTATTTTATATTCATTTCTGCAAAGATGCTGACATTGTGATTTACAAAGGACAAATGGTGAGTTAATCTGTAATTGTCCTCCATTTTTTTCTTTTTCACTTTATCTATTACAGACTTGTAATATGGTACATGGTACTGTACCGTAGCCCATTTTTGAGCACAGAAGCCACTGTTTATTTTTTTTCCCCAAAAAGCTTAGAGACAGAAAGTTTGGTTTTCTGATTGGACCAGCTTTGAAATTAGATATGCCTTACCTTAATGCATGCAGCACATCACCCCTGTTATAATTGACTTATCGCTGGTTGTCAGCTGCTTCAGGTTTGTGCTGTAATTCTTCCAGTTTACTCCAGGCATGGGTGTAGTTTACCGCTCACATGGCAGGCCATGTATCTGGTCGGACTGATTTACGAGGTCATATTTATAGGAATTGCTATTAGAAAAACTCTCAATTGGAGTAATGGGTAGGGGGAAATGGGGACGCACATTAAGAAATCAAAGATAGAGCGGTGTTTGTGTGAATGGGGATATTGGTGGACTGATTGAAAAAAAAAAAATTCCAAGCAATAAGACTGCGTGCTTTATGGTTCTGTGCTTTTGCAACATCGTGGGAGATGTGGGGATTTATTAAACAGCACTGCATCAAATAATCATCACAGCTCTGCAGGATTAATGGTGGAATAATCTGAAAAGTTTTGGCAAAGCTGAGTTATCTAAGGTTGTAATATGATTTTGGGAGGGCTGCATTATGTGATTGGCATGCTTAAAGGGAAAAATGTTTAAAGGGAGCATATTGGCATGTTTAAAGGGAAATTCATAATCTGGGAGGATTTTATGCTGTAAAATGTATAATTTGGAAAACGAATAGATCTTTATTTAACCCTCACGTTTTGTTCCGGTCATTTTTTATTTTTATTTTTCAAGAAAATGCAAGTAGTTAATGTTATCAATGAAACTAACTAATTGGGTATTTGACTAAAACTAAACACCCAACCCCTTGCACTTGGGTTGCACTTTTATAACTAAATATGTATTTCTTTTCCAGTGTAAGTAATGTCTTACAAAATATAGGCTAAAAACAAAACAATGTATACAAGTACAATTGTGCTAAAAAACAGCATGTGAAAGATGATCAGCAGGGATCATGCATTGAGAGCAGGGTAAAAGGGCCAAACAGCCAGTGGGTAGAAGCTGTTTTTGTGTCACTGTTTGAATGAGAATGCTGTAGGATGAAATGAGAATATCATGAACTGTACCGTACTGTGTCAATCTCACCTGTCATAAACGCCATTTCTTTTGGTGTAAAACTCTAAAAATAGTCCAATCCATACAGTGTTGCTTAGTGTAAAACATGTTGGGAGATTAGCTGATAGGCTGTCGATTTATTAAATGATAAGCTGTTTCCTCTAAAAAGCTGTTTATTCAGCGTAGTGAAGCCTCTCCTTCATTGACATCCATTAAATGGCCAAACAATAAAAAAACAAATCAAAAAAAAAACAGGCGGCACTCTGGTCTCCTTTCCCACATACTGCTCATATTTGTGACCCTGGACCACAAAACCCAGTCTTAATTAGTCACTGGGGTATACTGTATTTGTAGCAATAGCCCAAAATACATTGTATGGGGTCAAAATTATTGATTTTAATTTTATTCCAAAAATCATTAGGACATTAAGTAAAGATCATGTTCCATAAAGATATATTGTAAATTTCCTACTGCAAATATATCAAAACTTAATTTTTAATTAGTAATATGCATTGCTAAGAACTTCATTTGGACAAATTTGGACGATTATCTCTCACCCTCACACAAACAATCAACAAAAGCATGCTAACATCCGCAAAGAGAGTTCTGTGATCAACTAATGTCTCCTCACTTCAAGGTGGTGGCACATTATTTCCAACAAGCATATCAGACTTCAAAAGTCAAAATCAGACATGATTAGCCAAAATGTAGCTTTTTGGTTTTTAATGCATGGTGAGGTGTTAATGCCCTTTTTCGTCTTCTTCTCATGTAGAATGGAAATAGTTGCTCATTTGAATCAGATCCTTATGTTTTAAACAAGATATACAAATTACAATACAACATTTGAGTAGCTTATTCATTACAAAAGACAGTAGGACTTTTCTCTCTCACTCTCTTGCTATCTTTAAAAGGGCCTGTTCTTCTTTTTAACAACTGAAAGTCTGTTTTTTGTTTTCTCTACTACAATTTTTTTTTCTTCTTGCAGGCTCTGGGTGTCTCAGAAACATTCCCACATTTCAGCTCAGGTGATGAAGGGGACCCCTGCGTCAGGGTAACATAAAAGCATGTTTCATATTCTCTTACTGCCAATTAAAATGGGATAAATTGGAGGGCGTGGGCCAGGGGGGCCATAAGAGCATGACATATGTAGCTCTATAAAGACTGAGAAATGAGCCGCATCATTTAATTTAAATCCAAGCAGGCTTGCATTGGTCTGCATGGGGCAAAGTGCACAATTAGAGCTTAGCAGATTGATCTTAATGTATAATTATGAAGACTTGAGCTGGATCTCTGTTTACAGTACAGCAGAGCCACATTTTCTTTGAAGAAAGGTTATGGTACATGTTATGTATACCTGAAGAAACAAAATGTCACAGTTTACTGTTCCTTCATCAAATCATCAAATGCTCCATACAGTGTGTATATATATATATATATATATATAATATATATATATATATATATAATAAACAATTTTTTTTTTTTTTGCAAAAACATTAAATAAAATTGTTATCAAAAAATGTGGTATACATTGTTAATATTTTGTGTATTTTTGTGCAAAAATGTCTATTTCTAAGATATTTTATTCAGTCTGTGCATTTACTTAACTGTTCAATTAAAAAGACCAAAGATAAACCCAATAATTTCAATGTTTTATATAATAATGAACTCAGAAAAGAAACAGCACTTTTTCAGGATACTGTATGAACTAAATTTTTATGGTTATGTGCATTGTGCTCTGCTTATTACTGTAATGCACACACTGTTTGAAAGATCTGGAAGCCAAGTACATGTTCTCGTAGTAATGTGTCCATTATCAGAATGCATTAAAAATAATGTGTATATTATCTGCAACAATTTCTTTGTAATCACACTGATAAGTTTGTTTCTAAATATTGTCTTTTGTATCCTAGATAGACTGGAGTCCAATTAAAGTTAATATGTACTAAGTTCGTTGTCATATCCTGAGATATGAGATTTTCATTAGTGCATGAATACATGTTTATCAGTTGATATCCTCCTCTCTCATTCTGAAGAGTCTGGTCTCATTAATGGTCACACAGACACTTATCCAAGGTGACTTTCATTGCATTCAATTAACTTTCACTTCATCACTCCACCTCAAGCCCAGGAAAAATAATCAAGATTGTTTTTATATTTTATAAACCATACTCCCCTTAATCCCCTCAGGATCTTCAGACTCACCCTGGTTTTGCACGGTGAGTGGCTTTGCATAATTTTCCATACAAATGTGCTCACAAAGCGATTAAACAAAATATAGACCACAAACCAGGACAATATATGGATGGGCAGCTGTGTTTTCTCTTCTTTCTGGCAACAAAGTGGTTCATTTTTATGCCCGATGCATCTGGATATGATGAACACATTGATAAGCCATGCTCCTCTTTTGACTGAGAGCTTTTCACACGGTTTCACTTACCTGTCAGTTTCTCACTAGGCAACGAACTACGCAACAAGCACAAAACCAACAAACCAAATGAAACCATTGCCCATAGAAGAATTAGTGGCATTATTTTTTCACATATATTGTAAAACTACCCAACATGGTGAAAAGGTTATATTTCTGAGATATGTCGTATGCTTGCAGTTCTTTAACTGCTTTCCCCTTTTGAGCTCCTCTCAATGAGTGATGGCTGAAGTCCACTTTGCTGCACTTTTCTCTCCACCTCCTACTGTTTCTGAGAGAAAAATGCTGCTCATTATAGCTCAATTATTCAGGAGAGGCACTGGCATACATCACTGCCATTAGATTCACATTTCACCACTGTAGGGCAGGTGTATTTCCAGATTAAAAAAAAAAACAAGCTAACCTCTTCAACAAGTTTAAGATAAAAGTCATACTGATTAACTTATTATAATGGAATGTTTCATGACACATAATTCTGTGATGTGCTCATTTGTCTCTTTACTGTTTTATGGATTAGCAAAATTCTGCTATTGTTAAGAAATTCCTAAAATTCTTTGTCGTTGAAAATTGTTGTCATTTACCCTCATGTCATGTATTTTTTTTTAAATATAAAAATATTTAAATATTTAATAAATCAACTGTTCAACGGTTTCAACACTCTGCTGACTTTCAATTGATCAGACAAAATGGTTCCACAAAAGAAAGGCATACAAGTTTGAAATGACATGAAGGTGAGTAAATGATTTTCCTTTTTAGAGTGACTATCCCTTTAAGTTTTTTGTTGTTTCAATAAGCCTTTAAATCACTGTCATGACAGTTTTGTCAAATGCCCTTTCATCTTATTTTTATTATTTAGAGCCACAGCATGCTTGACTGCAAGTCTTTTCCAATTTCCCCAATCCGTTTTTGGGCTGCCTTTTCTTCACATCTACGCAAAATGAATTCAGATGTAAAGCTCCTAACCCCCTCAATTGCTTGAAAACATGCTGTAGCTGTACCGCCTCACCCCAGCACCATATAAGCAGTGACCCATATTGGATACTGATGGTTTTTGAAGGTGATAAATCAATATTTTGGTCAGTTTTTTTTTTTTTTTGTTCATTATTAAATTATAATTCAACTTCTTTTCACATAGTAGACGTGTCTAACATCTTCCTTTGGAATATATTATAGCCAAGACAGCATTAATAATTTATCCACTGTGCCATATGGTAGCATCAAAAATGTGGTTGTGAGTCTAGCCTGAAGGAATATGGGCACTACAGTATCTCGGTATTCGATATGTCTATGATTTAGTTCACACCATCAACTACCCTTTCTTGGTTTTCTCTCTAGTGGTTTGGTTTATTGCATTCACTTTTCTTTCCACCACTAATTACTTCCTACCTGACTTCACACATTCTGGCACATTCTGAAGTTCGATGAACATCTTGATATTATATATATATATATTATATATATATATATATATATATATATATATATATATATATATATATATATATATATATATATATATGAGTATATATATATATATATGTGTGTGTGTGTGTGTGTATATATATAAATTACGAGTAGGATCAGAACAGAAGGTCACTCCTAGAGGGATCCCAAGGGCAGGAGGCTTCAATCTTTGGGCTAGAACCTTTCAGGAATGTGAAGTAGTCTAAAATGTCAAATTGAGACTACTCTGGTTTCACAGTCTCGGTGGAACTGAAATGGCTCTCAATTTTATCATAAGCTTCATTGTAAGGACCAGCTGCAGTACCTGAACTCCTGTTGTACTGGTTTTCTTTGCTCCCTAGTGCACTGACCCAGACTGGCCCTCTCATTTAAACACAGCCGGCTAACTTCGTGAGTGCCTACTGAGAGATACACTCATTTTGGCTCGCTGTTTTCTCTTATGAATTGCCACTCAGCTACCTCTTCCATAGTTCAGTCCAATTACTGGGCAACGAATGCAGGTGAATGGAAATGCAATAACTATACGCTATTTCCACCAATGTGCCCTCAAAAGCTTTACATGGAGGACTTTAAAACTGACATTTTCAAATGTTTTTTCCTGTAGAAAAAGAGCAAGAACAAAATTTTAAGAACTCAGAGCTTGGCCCTGCTGAATACGTTCACAGCAGATGATTTGATTTCTGATTACTGTGATTATTTGATTTGCGTCGTAGAGAGCATACGGAGTGGATCCACTAGACATTTAAAGATTTACAATATGTCCCGGCCAAGTCAACATGACCTTTTAAACTCAATTAATATTGAAATGGTACAGGTTGTTGAAAGGTTGTGTCTGAATTGGAGTGTTGCACTTGTAGATGTCTGGTGGTTAATTGCAGTCCTAAGAAAAACAGAAAACAAAATACAACCACATAGGAAGGTCACGGCCTGCCATGCACTTTAGTTTTATCAAACATAACTCTACTCTCAAAGGCTGTTTCAAAGGCATTAACTATGTCAGCATTATACCACTAATAATTAAACATAATGAAGGACACAATCAAGTAAAATCAAGTAAAATGAAAATGAACTAATTAACTAATTAATTAATTCTATTTCATTATTCATTCTATCTATATAGATATATATATATATATATATATATATATATATATATATATATATATATAATAACAGGACAGAAGTCAGTTCATATCAAATAGTTTAATTTTGGCTATATATACTCCTCTCCTTCACAAGGTTCATATCCAGAGTATGATGAAAGTTTTAAGAAACTCAGGAATAATTAAAATGACTCTTGACAACTTTGTCTGGAACAAAACTCGCGGGAGGCCAGAAGTAGTAGTTATTTCCTCTCTGTTTTGTTCATATCATGAGCAATACCACAAAAAAAAAAAGATTATTATCTGATAAAAAAAAAAAAAAAACAAAAAACAAAAACAAATGGAGAGCTTTCTATTTCTTAGTGCATTCTGGAATGCTGGGGTAATCTGAAAATACTTCTCTCTGAAAAATGAAAGTGAATAGTATATGAAGTGTCATGTGGACAGATGTGGAATGGAAGATTTCGCTTGGCAAAGGAAGAGAGAAAGCAAGAGAAAGCTTTCTTGAACTCCTGACATTCTGTCATCATCTACCCTCCCTCACGTCGCTCTAATGTCACTCGTATTTTTTTTTCCTGTGGAACAAAAATGTCAAAGCTGTTCTTATCCATATGATGGAAATAAATAATCACTGACTGTAAAGTTTAGTTGCAGTATATTTATATTGCAATTTAAAATTGCTTCCTATTTCAGTATGAGTTTGAAATGTTATTTATTCCTGTGGTGGAAAACGTAATTTTCTGCAGTCATTACTCCAGTCTTTTTAGTGTCACAATTATCCTTCAGAAATCATATGGTGATTTAATATGGTGATTTGATGCTCAAGAAACATTTCTTCTTATTATCAATGTACAAAACAGTTGTGATGCTTAATATTTTTGTGGAAACAATGTTTTTTTTTTCAGGATTCTTACATACCGTATATAGAAAAGTTCAAAAGAGTATCATTTATTTGAAATACGGAAATCTAATGATCACTTTTGATAAATTTGAATAATAACACACACATATCAAATCATATTATATTTATACAGCACCAGCTGAAATATACAATGCTTCTTTTTCTAACAAAGGCCTTTTATGTGCCTTTCATTTCATTCTGTCTCTTATATTGCTTTATTCCTTTCTTTTGAACTACATTATAGAATTACCATGCCTTTTATTTGAAGGGATTGCATTTACACATCAATTATATGGCAGACCTCTCCTGCCTTTTATGAAATGATATTTTCCTATATAGAGTATGTGGAGACAGGGTAAAAAACAGGGGCGGAAGTATATCAACTGTAATTTCCCTAAGAAAGGGGTGCAGGTTTCTCTCTCAGAGGCTTTGATTGAATTTGAATCTGCAGCAGTGCAATTGTTGGATGTGGGGGTGGAAAAAAAAGAAGAAAAGCTGTTAAAGAAAATCCATAGATTTTCTTTGTTCATTGCTCCATACTGTATAGCGTAAAAATAAACATCACTATACTCCATACTAAAAAAAAAATACACCTACACCAAATAAAACTTCAATAATAGATGTGATATATATATATTTTTTTATATATATATATTATATATAATATATATATATAATATATATATATATACTATATAATATCAGTTTTGAAGTTGTAAAAATATTGTTTTTGTTAATTTATGTATTTCATGCATTATTAATTGTGTTTCAGTTGAAAAGTTAGCACAATGAGAAATTCTGTGGATGGAAGGAAATGCATTGGAAGGCCACTGGAAACGAAATGAAGGAAGTCAGGAAGATAATGAAGTGCTTGCTGAGACGTGAGGTGAGCAGTTCCTTTATTCTACATGTCTAATGCCATTGTGACAGCTTTGTTTCTATATGCACTGCTGAATAAATGTAATCAAGGCTTTTGTGATCTGCCTTACAAAGGTAACACCAGGAAAACAACTGTCAGATAGGCTCATGATACATTGTCTCATAAGAAAAGAAATCTAATATTTTCAAACCAACTGACATTAGGATGGCCATTAATGCCTAGTAATCCTGAATGGGGTAAATCATAATGGGGTTAAGCATATTATATATATATATATTATATATATATATATATATATATTATATATATATACACATTTTACTTGGAATTCAGAGGAGCAGCCATCTGAAGTCATTGAGGGCAGTTTTACTTCTCAGCAAAGACTGGTAGTGTATACTTTCATCTTAAATTCTTTGGTTCCTATCATGTTTAATTTTTTCATCGCTACCTTTTTTATGTCAGTACAACCTTTGATAATTTGATAATAACACACTCCTCTGTTAACTCTACTCCTTGGACAAGGGAATTTTCTCCAATTGGGTCTGACAATCCATGGCTGCATCTTTAGGTTTCAGAAGTGCTTTATTCAGCCCCAGGCACTGGATAAATAGCACCAAAGATATGTCAACAACAAACCTTTGTATTAATTAACAACTTGAAATTCAGTCTGAATGCAACAGAGTGAGCATCTGGTGTTCTTGAAAGCAGAGGCAGCCCATGCACTGTCCGTTTTCTACTGTCAGCAGTGACAGGAAAGAACAGTCACACATGCAGCACATACAAATAAAATGATGTGACAGTAATTTTAAATCTAACCATCCCTGAAAGTCGGGAAAGCTTTTTGTTCGTTCATATGTGATTTTGTGCATGCAAGTATTTCCTGTTTAGTTTTTTTGTTTTATTTCTGCGCAGCAACAAATACAGTGGATGCTGTAATGTTCAATATGCAAACAAATGACTCCTATAAATCTTTTTAAATAATCATTTTAAACTATTCTGTAATAATGACCTTGCTAACTTGCTTGTTAGTTCACTCAGAAGCGGGTATTAAATTTCCACAACTACAAAGAAATGTGCAAGTACTCATTTAATTAAACAATTAAACATTACATTTTTGAGGTAGAAAGAAAAATATATTGTGTCTTGTAAAATGTACCCCAATAATTTTAATCTTTACATTGAACAATACAATCCTCACAGTATCATTATGCTGTTTTGACCTTATAAAAATTTAGCAGTGAGCTTCTCCGCCTCTTTAAATGCTGTGTAAAGCATTCAGGCCGTTGTTAGCGGTGTGAAGATTCTCTGAGGAACATTTAATGTTGGCAAACGTGTATAAGGATTAACTGATAAGGATTAGGATTAACTGTGTGACACTTCGTGTTCCCACATCACATGTAAGAACCCTAAAACATAAATAATTTATTTATTTATTTATTTATTTTTTTTAATCTGCTTCACATCGAGTTCACATCCATTGGACAAGAAAAGTTCACCACTATATACTTTAAAATTTCATTGCAGAGGTTAAGAAAACGATTAGCCTGAGTAAAATTTCTTGCTTCTTACATTTTTGGGGGGCAGTTAATTTTATCACATCAGAATCATGTTGTTTAAAAATAAATGCAACATAAACTTGAAGCAGCCAGATTGGTTCACCACTTTGAAAACACCAGCACAGCTCACTTCTTGCAGAAAACAGTTGGCACAATCTCTTTTTCACTGGACAAGAAGTATATTTAGCCGGATCAAGATCACAATGAATTGCTATATCTCATGCTGATTGCGAGAATGAGTCACTGGAGGTCCCCGTGTGGCTGGAAAATCATGGCACAGCAGCAGAAGCATGTGGTAATGTTTAGACATTTATTTACTGAGGCAGTTGCTCCCCCTGGAGCTGGAGACAGAACAGATTGAATGTCATGCTGTGCTCTCTAGTATGTGACCTGAGTGCTTGCTCTCGCCTGTTCCCGCCCCAATAATATTTGCTTTAAAACTCCTAAAACCGGTGTGCGTATGAATTTAAAGGAAGTATATTTGCTGTGAGTGTAGATTTTAATAATGCATTTCATCAAACTTTTTGATGGCTTCCAAAAAATGACTGCCTAAAATAGAGAGTTATATATTTTATTTTGGCCATACATTTAGAAAAAAAAAAAAAAAAAAAAAAATATATATATATATATATATATATAATATATATGTATATATAATATATGTATCGCGTATAATATATGTATAAAAATATATATATTTAATATATATATATATATATATATATATATTATATATATATATATATAGATTTATTTTTTTTTTTTTTTTTTATAATATTTTTTTTCTTACCACCAAATCAATCTCCTCAATTTTGTTTCTATTTTGGAAATTCTTAGAAAACATGAACTTTTCTACTGGACCACAAGTTTCCGTTCACTGTTATAGAAGTTTACTCAACGTTGACGACTTGGCGCTTCTGAGAACCCTGGAAATGTGAAAAGTGTCCATTGTGGTGCATCAAACAGGTCAATCAAAAATAGATGTGTAAAATATTATCTGGGAAAAAAAAGTAGTATAAGGTGACATTTTATTTTTTTTAAAAACAACTATAAGAGTGCATAATAAATCTGAAAGGAAAAACTTATGGCTGTTAGTAGACTAAAATAGTTAATCTTACAAATATTTCTAATGAAACTTAGTCAAATATTGAATATTTTTAAGCTATTTATCTCTGCTTATTTCCATGAACCCACTAGGACCCTCTTCCTAAACCACACATTGAAAACCTAATGTACTCCTAAATGTCGACCAAAACCTCTTGGTTCTTGCCTGTTGAGGGCCTTTAGAAAGTGGTACTTTACCCACCCCAAACTTCTTGCTTCAGTAAGTAATACATCAAAAACATCACAAAAAAACAAAGCCATTTCATTGTGTTTTAAAATTTTTTCGTATTGTATTTTCTCTCTTGCCCTGTTTGAGTACATTCAAACATCTGAGGCTCCTCTTGGTAATGTCAACATTCAAATATCAATATAATGTGAGCAGAATGAATATTTGGCATGAGAGAAGAGACAAGAAAGCACGTCCTGACCTTATCTCCCAAGCCTGAGATGCAGTATGACTGTATCTCATTTTTGTTATATATAATTTTTCTCACCCTTTCGTTTTGATTGTGTGATATTTCTTCTTCAAATATTCTCCACTCCCAGTCTCCAGAGAGAAACGAGGAGCGGACCTGAAAATTGATATCTTTCCAGATGCATGGAAGAAGATATCAAAAAAATCATTTTGTGCCTAATTTAGACTACATGGTTTATAGAAAATGGAGAATAAATTTCAAAAATGATTTTATCACAGCACTGCTCTTTGTTAGTGGTTGGCTCTTTTGATACAGAGAGCCAGCAATTATTTCTAATTAGAACTTTTCATCTAAAATGAAATTGTCTGGTTTATTATTGTGTACTTCTCAGTGACATGCACACATAAACAAGATTCGAACATAGCCTTTCAGTAAAACTTTGTGTTTAACATTGAAAAAATTGCTGTGCGTTTATGCTTGTGAAACTGCCATTTATGGCTAAAAGAGATGAGGGACACATGATGCCCAGAGGAATCTCTATGTTCACTATGTTTAATTCTTTTCTTTTTATAATTCTGAGTAATTATGTCCATCACTGATTTTTCTCATCTTTCTGGGCCTTGAGGGCCTTTTGGATTTTGAATTGATTTAAAAACAACTGCTTCATGTTAAAATTACCTTTATTTTTTTGAAAAACGCTCAGCCAAAGATATCCCTAAGAGATTTGATGGCACAACACTCTGCATGTGATTTGAAATCAACAGCCTATGTATTCCTGTTAAACCTTCCATCTCAACCTGCTCACGAGGCTTATTTAAATTGAATGTCTTATCAGGGCCGTGCTCCTTCTTACGACCTAAATGCACCTTTTCTGAACAAAGATTAGAGCAGAGGATTACTAAGAATCAGAAATAGCTGTCTTGTGGGATCCAGCTTCACACAAAAACGTGAGGAAAATCATGAAGCTTGAAATCTCATCTTGACCTTGAATCTCGGAACCTTTTCTCCAAGAACACCTTAAACTTTGCCTATCTCTATGTCGTGTGTTCAGTATAAGGAAGGCTGAGACCCCATAATTATCTTTACAGCCAAGCTTTAAACTTATAGTCACATCAGTAGGTCGACATTTCTATGATAATTTAGTGAGATTACTGATTAAAGAATTATTAGAATCATTAATGATAACTGCAATTAAAACAGCAACTCACAGTGATTTCCAGCAAGGAAGTATTTAAATAGATGGACAATTCTGTTAGAAGCCATGAGAGAGAAAATAATAATTCAATATGGCAAATTCTCGAGGTGAAGAACTAAAAAGATGATAGAGCTCCCATTAATCATGATGTGACTGTGAATGATGAATGATGTAATGATTCGGTCTCCCTACACTCTTAGCAAATTTGGGTGTATACAGTACACCATGCATCAGTTTGGGGTGGGTATTATGATTTTTAAGGATTTTCTTTTTTCTCTTTTTTTCAACCACGTGTCTTTATGTTCACCAGGGCTGCGTTTGTATTTGATATAGCAAAACAATAAGTCTTCAGTCTCACTGATCCTTCAAAAGTCATTTCTAAATATGCTGATTTTGGGTGCGCAAGAAACATTTTAGGTTAAAAACTAAATTGATAATAGCGGAGCACCAAATCAGCAACTATTAGAAATGAGGATGTGACATGCTTCAGCTTCAGGGAAATACATGATGTCACTGTTGTCGGAACCAACTATGAATGTTTTGTTCTAGGACAGAACCTTGTTTTCTATAAATGCCATTAGTTTCAGTTTCTCAGATCTAATCTTAGTTAGTATTCTGTTTTGACATCTTTTGACTTTGTGGTGCTGTTGTTATGCCTCCAGATCAGTCTATCATAAATCATGAATTGCATTTTGAATTGCTATCAGCCTGGGTCAGGGTGATGTTCAATGTTTGCTTCATCGACATATGCAGTATTTTTACCCTGGTTTATCTTTTGGGTATGACACCCCGTTTATTACCTTTTTTATGAAGCATCCTCCTATCCTCTGTTTACCTTAGCTACTATCCCATTCTGTCTCTCTAAAATGAGTTTCTGTCTACTGTGAAGAAAAAGCTGTCAGCTTTAGATTTGTGTAATTTTCCATTAAGTGTTTTTGAAATAAAGGTTTGCCATTATATACCTTACCATAGACATCGTTCCTCGCTCAGACTAGCAAACCGCATGTGGCAGAACAATCAGTGATAAAGTTTATTCCTTGGAGCGTTTTAGATTAAAATAATCATCACACACACAATCTAAAATAGGGTAGAGGAACGATCTAGACCAGAACATGTCACTATACAAACGCTCACAGTCCTGGCTGTTTTAAAGATGTAATAGTTTGAGGCTTTTGAACGAGCTTTTGAATTGAAAACAAACAACCAACAACACCAACACTGGACGTGAATTTCGACTGCTCTAGCCCATTTGGGTTGTCATGGGCACAAAACGGGACTCTTTACTGGCAGTTTCGTGTATAAATAAAAATTGCAATAACGTCCCCTTCAGTGTCTAAATGCCCAACCAGTGAATTAATTACAATAGAGGGTTACTTCAGCACTCTGCTTTAGGGGTTTCTTCTACAACGTTTATTGTCCTTTTGAATTAAGAAAGCTGTTGAACAGGTCATTGCAATTGGCCATAAACCTGATAAAATGAAGTTGACCTCCCGTGGTAACGTTGCCCTATTAATGTCGGACATGGGTGTTTTTAAATATCAGGCTTTAAAGCATTAAAAAGCAGGTTCCTCCATTGGGACAAGCCATTGAAGCAGATGCGTTCACCTTTTTTTCCCCTTAACTCCACACTTAGTTTAGGAATCGCAGGTCAGGAGGTTTTTGCTGAAATGTTTTTTTTTTTTTTTTTTTTTTTTTTTTTTGAACGCCTCAGTAACATACCTCATTAGACCTTAGACTTTGTTTAAACACATGACACTTGTGCATTTTTCAGTTTTGATCGTGATTCATCCCAACAAAGTTGCCTTTTTGAGTAGTTTCACAGGACAAATGGTGAGGAACCAAATGATTGGGCACCACTGACAGAGCATCTCTGGTCTGTAAAGGTGTAAAACACTGGGGGGACAACAAGGACATCTTACTGTTCTATTCTGTTTTTTTCATCTCTAATTTAAAAAAACGTGGAATGCTTTATAACACGCACCATTTCTTGCCCTCTGACCTGTGACTCGATAAGTCAAAATGAGGTTTTGTTAGACGGAAAGTGACCTTCAGCCCGTGATAATATGGAAAATATGATTATTCCTTGATTTGTTTACACCAAATAGTCTTATATTTCATTAACCAGCTTTACCTTTTGTTTTAGTTTTATAATTGCGTTTTCGTTACCAAATGTCTTCTCTTACTTTTAATGGCACCCGTCTTAAAGGATTATGAAGCTCACAAGACTTAACGGAGAGGGAAAAATCTAATTAATTTGTTTGTTGCCTTTCAATTTGTGTGAAATCAAGCACTCAATTTTCCAGAGGAGAGAAGAAACAATTTATTGAACAAGGACTATTGAGCTCCCTTTATTCTTGTGTTCCCCCATCATTGTCCCCAGAATCTTAGTAATTAAATATACTGCATTACCGGGTGCTCTGAGCTGACTTATTTGCTCAATTCTAACAGGCCCTCAGGGACAATGCAGTTCTGACTGATGAGGAGGGAATGAAGAATGTGGGTACAAAGAAGCTTCATAGGCCTTATTCAGGTGGATGCCATAGTTATTAATTTATTTATTTTTTAAACCAATGAAAAGGCGTCTGCGACAGACATGCATACAATATTCTCATTTGTATGTAATATTTTTTCAATTTTTGCTGTGAATGGTTAAGCTGCTTCAAACACTGGTAAAACAATCTCATCTTCTAATACCTAGGGGAGTACTATCCAACCATTTTCAATGAAGGTTTTTCTAGGTTATTTTATAGCCAACAAACAAAACATGTCAGCTAGACACTGAGGTATTTTACTTGATCACTTCATGTGATTTAATTAAGATGGATTGCTGGTCCGATTGGGAATTCCATTCCCATTGGTCCACATCATGTATCGATATAAATCTGATTCTAGGTGACCAAGTGTGAATACTCCCATGCTGCCAAGACAAGTGTTGGGAATTTAGAAAAACATTTTAATAGGTAATTTAAGTATTGCCATAACAGTTTACAGCAAACTGTATGTAAAACAAGTTGATTCCTCTTATTCTAAAATCTATTATTGGTGAATTAGCAACACCTTTAAAATAGCCATTGTTGCGTTACCTTCCTACACAACCTTTGCTTTCGCCATGTATTTGAATGTACTTTATATGTTATTGATCTCATAAAAACATGTTCTGCTGTAAAACAATAGGCCTAGTTGCCAATAGCCTGTAATTCAGTTCAATTTTACACGTAACACACTGATTCATAACCAGGTAAGGTCTTATCGAAACTTTCAGTGCATTGGTTAAATCTTGAAGGACTACTTTCCTATAAAACCCCATATAAAGTTTTAAATTTCTATACATTTCTATCAAAAGTAACAGATTTAGTCCATTTCAGCTAGCAAAAGCCCAAGGACTAAGAGAAGCTGACACCCTGAATATGGCCGCATTTCTGGCCCATTACACTTATGGTATAAAATCAGACACTATTCCCTATTTTTCTACACACTTTCTATATACCGGTTACTGCGAAATGATTAATGAACTCACAGTGCAATGGATTTGGTTCATCAGAGAACTATAGATAATGTAAGACCCAGGGATGAGAAGGGTGTTACAGTGGCTCCACAACCTGACTACAACCACTTCCAATTTTTATGGGTAGCAGATTGCAGAATTACTATGAGCAACAAGTTATTAAAAAGAAATGAATAGATTAAACAAGCTAATTTAATTGGATCAGTAGGCCGTAAAAATGGCCAAATGGCCAGATGAAGACAGAAATTTAAAAACGGTTGCTATTGCACACACAGCCAGATCAGAAATGCAGAGCTGCTTTGTACTGTTATCAGTGGCATCTTCAATTAAAGAAAACGCTTTCCAAATGCAAAACGTCCAGAACTATGTTTTGGAATTGACTTAATATTGACCAATAGAAGATAAGGGTTCTAGAAAAGGAATGAACAATTGTTTGTTTACATTTTGATGCATCCTTTAGCAATAAACCAAAATAAAGAGACACCTTTTGAATTTCATAAATAATACGAAAAATGTTAAAATACTTAGGACTTTTGAATTAATTTACAAGTGTTTTACCAGCAGGCATTTAATAGATGCCTTTAATGGCGAGAGTGTGACTAGGGGGGAAATCATATCCAAGCAGCATTCTCCCTCAATAAAACCTCCCAAGGAACAGTCAGATCAAGACAGCACAACATTAACATCGCTTGTAAGAAAGTGTATACACACAGCACACAGAGTCGACCCTTCCTTCATGTTACTGTGTTTTATCTCTAAAATTCTCAGTCAATCAATCATATGTATCACAGGAAGAAATGCTCTCTCTACACACAGCTAGCAAAAATACGTGCCATTACTTCATTGACCATGCAAACAAGACAAAGACAACAACAAAAGAGCTCATTTTCTGATCATCAAACAAGTTGCTCTCATGATAGCTAGCTACCCATTGGAACCAATGAAATGTCTTAACTGTTCCACAGAGAAATAACCACTATTATTGCCAGTCTTTAATCAGATCTCAGAGATGTCCACCACCTTTTCTAACAAGCCATGCTGTATTTACTCTCTTTTTTTCACAGTTTTCTGTACTTTTCCTATCGCTGCGTCTCTCCACAGTTAGCTTCTTAGTTTTACAACAGGTGATTCCTCAAAGTTGTGACTATAACGGCCGTTTAAAACTTTACTAATTAAAAAAGCAATCCAGATCACAGGTTTAAATTCTAAGCAAGTGTTGTAAAAAAAAAAATAAAAAAGCTACAAAATGCTCCACTCACACAGTAGCCATGTCTTCTTCTTTCTGTTTGGACGTGGCAGTAACCACAACTCAGACAAATGATGTCAAACTGACAAGTGATGTCAATTTTGGACCCAATACCTCAATTTTAAACCATTATTACATAAGCTTCACCCATTGCAAATCTAGGTAAGGT
This sequence comes from Cyprinus carpio, assembly GCF_018340385.1. Classification (NCBI taxonomy): domain Eukaryota; kingdom Metazoa; phylum Chordata; class Actinopteri; order Cypriniformes; family Cyprinidae; genus Cyprinus; species Cyprinus carpio. The sequence goes on from NW_024879359.1 coordinate 373,219, forward strand.
AAGGAAACTTTTTTTTGAAAAGTGATATCTTACATACTAGCTCAATAACAGATTTTTTTGTTCATTTTTAAAACAAAAAGTTACATTCTGCAGCTTTAAATATTCTTTAGTGACAGATAAATGGTTAAGATTGGCCTTTATTCATTTAATAATTTGGATTTTTCTCTACACTGTTGCCTGTCAGAATCTAAGTAATGTCCGCGGCTAATACAGTATTAAGTATTTATTAAGTAAGACTTAGCATCTAGTTCCCCTTCTCAGGGAAAATATGGTTTACATCGTAACCTGAGGAGGCGTTATTAGTAGGCTTTATGGTACAAATATTGGAAACAGCAGAGACTGAAATCTCCTCACAGATAACTATAACACTCCATCTAAAGGAGAGAGTCACTATGTGCTCACGGGACCTGACTTTTAATGCCTACAAGAGATGCAAATTATGTCTGTGTGTTTATATGCAAAATTAAGTTTTTTTTTTTTTTTTTTTAAGTAAGGATACGAAGATTAGCCTCATACTATATATTCTGTTGCCAGGCCTCTTAATAAGAAGAAGGCAAATTAGTGCCTCACAGTTTGAAATGGTAGTAACACTTAAGATGTACATGCACACAAGAGGGGAAAAGTAAAGAAAGCCACAACAGGTAAATGCCTCTGTTTTTGTAGATAGTTATGCATGGATTGAATAAGGAACCAAAGCTTCTCAATAGATATATGAATCAGACATGTTCTGTGCTGCCAATAATACAATATAAGAGTAGCTCCGTGTTTCCGAGACTTCATTATAATAATGCTTGAGGTTCTCAACAAATTTACATTTGAATCAGAGTGGCTGACCATTCAATTTTGATGGTTTCATGCCATCTGCAGCAAATATAATTCAGTGCACAAAACATGTTGTGGTGACCACAAACCATGTTTTGTATACCTGGAAGTGAAATTATTTATTTTATGCATTTTCTACCTTAGATTGTTTGTTCATTACATTTACATTTGATCATTAAGCACTTTTATTTAATATAAATAATAAACAATCTTTTAAATTCTTCTTTTAAAAGCAGTGTGATTTTAGTATAATTGAGATCTATTATAGATTTAATTTGTATTTTGAATGAACTTAAATACGTCTATATTGTTTTAAGTCATTTTTACCATGTTTTTCTATTCAGTTTAGGATTTGTTTTTTAGTAGTACAATTCAAATAACTATATATTTGAATAACCCTGTTTTTTTTTTTTTTCCACCTTTTGCAATTAGCATTTTTGCAAATTATGTCTGGTGTTTATGCAAAATAGAGTTTTTTTTTTTTTTTTTAAGAGTAAGGATATTGACGATTAGCCTATACATATATTCTGTGCCAGGCTCTTAATAAGAAAAGAGAAGGCAAATTAGCGCATAACAGTTTCAGATAATAGAATACTCAATCCGTCCAGCCATCTATATCTGTGGTGACCTGTTAGCCACAATTGTTTGATTCCACTACGTTTCTGTACACTAGTATGCACAGATCGAATAAGGAACAATCCATTTTAAAATGGAAGTGATGGCATGCTGCCATTTTCTTCGTTTCCTCCGCCACATACAATGTTCCAAAGTATCATGCGTTTGTTTGTCCAAACGCCATCTTAAAGTCCGAATCTCTAACAAAGGGGAAAGCTGGCCCTATTAGGCACATGCAGCGTGATGGTCATTCTGCCAAATTAGCCCCATAATTTAGTGAACAAAACATGTTGTGGTGACACAACAATCATAATTTGTATACCTGCATGTCTTGTTAATCATTATTCATTATCTCACCTGTCCAATTTCTAACTTAGAATGTTCTGTTCATTACATTTGGATTGTGTCGATACTGGGCCCTTTGTTCGTTAATGGTGCTATACTAAGTAGCCTTCTTTAAATTCTCTTTAAACGTGCCCAGGTGATTTAGTCTAATTATAGATGCCATATAGATTTCTATTGGGTTTTGAATGAACGTTTGTACGTCAACCCCGGTGTGAAGTCATTCCCCACCTCAGACTTTCTAAGCGATGTTATTTTAAAACTACAATTGTCCCTAATCCCCGCCGTTGGCATATTTAAAACCAATTCACCCCCAACTTCCATATCATGGTTTTCGTACCTTGATTTGCATTGCTGGCTGCTGCTCGGTTCTTTATGTTGGGCCTAGCTCATGGCTATTATTTAATTGGGAAATGCGACCTAACAGTTGAGAAATCTGGAAAAACACCTGAATTTGCAAGCTGTAAGTTGCACTTTAACATGAAGCACAGCATATTCACGCAATGGAAAGGGAAGGGGGGGGAGGTTTTTTTTTTTGGGAAAGAGGGGGAAGGGGAGGAGGGAGGGGGAGGAAGGGGGGAGGGAGGGATAAAGGGTCAGGGGGCACGGTGGGGGGGGGGGGGGGGGGGAACGGAAGGGAGGGAAGGGAGAGCGGGAGAGATGGGGGGTCGTGCTAGGTAATTTCGAGATCCATTAAGGGGAGAGGATTGCTAAAAAATGCCGGGGGACTAAGCCCAGGGAAAAGAAAAAAAAAAAAAGTGCCCGGCATAAAATGGGGACAACACGGGGGGGTCACTGGGTCTACACCAAAACCAAAATATGGATCAGTCTCGTCTTTCCTGGAGGACTTTAACAACACACCACAAACAAAAATCAATTGATTAGAGAATAAATTTTTTTTGTTTTTTTTTTTTCAACACTCTTTGCAGTTTCCTTCCCATCTTGTTACGGCATGCTAAGCCCATAAAAAGGTCCTAACACGCCTGGCAGCTCCTGAATAACTGGGTTAACCACAATGTGAAAACGATTTAATTTTAATGGTTACCATTACCGTTGTCATAAGGACTGTCACGGACAGGAGTAAACAAACAGTAGGTGATATTGAATAAACACTGATCCTAAACAAAGCTAACAAGGATAGCTGCTGCAGCCTGGTGAAATACTAATCAGTAAAATGTTGATAAAACACATGACATCAAGCTGTAAAAGCATGAGGTGGGGGGGTGGGCAGTTCATAACTAGGCCATGCATAAAGAAGATAAGAGATTCGTATTTCTTACAACTGAAATTCATTGGAGAGAAATTGTACTTATATTCTTAGATAATATAGACTCTTTTTACTTAGAAATTGCTAGTAAATTCCACATATAATTGCAATAAAACGACAAGTAACACGTTGAATTTTTGAAAGTTTTGCATTAAAGCTGGTTGGATAGAATAGCAAACATTACAAGGTAAGTTTCAAAAAACAATTTATGAAGCTTACGAGCACAAATCGGTTTAAATGTGAATATACATAAACGCCTATCAACCTTTACACCATCAAAGTGATGGACATTGAAAACTTTAACACTATCACGGGGATAGGGGTGTAGGGGAAGTGAAAATACCAAATCATAACCCAAAATGTTCTTATTCACAATTGCAATCTTTAAAATTAGCCCTAGACAAAACACAACTAAGAAAAAAATAAGTTTGATACCAGTGAGTATAAGAAACACTTATTATTAAAAATTTATTTACTTTTTATAAAATTTATATTTAAATGACAAATACTAAAAAAAAACATATAATAATAATTTTAACATGCATCTTTTCATTTCTATGCACTTTGAATACCAGTGGAGACACTCATATCGGGACTAATGCCCTACGTGAATCTAAAATACTTTCATTACCACTGACGCCACTGGTCTCCTCCAGCTATGACTCTTGAGGTCTGAGGAGAGATAATTGTCCTTACGAAAGCATGTCGACAGACATGCAAAGTGCTTTCTTGTGTAGAACGCTTGGCCATAATGTATATTTTGTACACACATACGTCTGTGGGTGTGCTTTTTATTTTGGTTTCAAACTGCATTTAAAGTGTTTGATTGTTTCAGAAGTTAGGGGCAAAGTTATAATTTAAAAAAAATATAATTAGATACTATTTTTGTATAAATCGCGCCCCTCAGTGATGTTTTGTAATGCAATAATTACTCGCGATGCATGACACGCTTTGTAAGGCAATCAGCTCCTCATTTGCTGTTTTTTTGACCACAAAAAAACAGGTTTCCGAAATATGGTAGGTAACACACTTGAGGCAGTTCACTAGGTTTTTAAACAATGCTAATCAGGTGTGTGATGTAGCCTTAAGAGATCTATCAAACTGATGCAAGCAATGCGTTTCAACGCAATGTTTCAAAAGCTTCTCTACTGATATTTTATCTGTCAAGCTGAGGGTTTATCACCACTGCAGAGAGTATTCTGAAACCTCCTCATGTCACTCGCCATACTCGTTCTCGTAGTGGCTGAAATTAATTTAGAGGCAACTGAGGGTAGGAGCACTGAATTAACAGCTTGTGCGGGCCCGTTTCTTAAGTGTATGAAGCGCTCCGTATGTAGCATCGTGTGGTTTTTTTGCTGAACTTTATTTGAATAATCAGTGTTCGCATTAGCGAGGATCATAGGTGGTAAAGCTTCGCTCAGAGATTAAATTGTAAGTATGCTTTGACAAGAACACAGACCCTTGTGTGGAGGACACAGACCCTTTGAGAAGCACTCTCTTCACCAAAGCTCATAATCGCAAACATTTACATTTATGCATTTAACAGACACTTTTATCCAAAGTGAAATACAGTACATTCAGGATAACATGTTTTACCTAACATAGCGTTTCCCATGGGAATCGAACCCACAACCTTTTGTGTGCTGCAGGGCCCAATGGAATGCTCTACCACTGGGGGGGCGTAATTGCCACAGGAACACCCAGGTATTACAGAATGAACACTCAGTAAACACAACAGATCAAGGTATCTCAGTGTGTTTAGAATATATAAGACAGAAGGTTTTCACAAACAGATTTGTATTCCACCTCTCACACAGGTCTCTTCCCCCTTTGCTCTCTGTATTGTTTGACTGAATGTCAAAGGCGTTTATTCAAGGTTTTCTTCATTGCCTATTAACAGTGAAACGGTTCACTGTGTGCCCAACATACTCTCAAGAAGGAATTCTGCACATTAGGTTCATTTCATATGGGCTCCATTAGTTTACAGAGGTTTTCAGTGTTATTATTATTATATTTATTATTTATTAGTATTATAGTATTATTATTATATATTTAATATTTTACATTGCTTAAATGTTCACTCTGATTCTGACACTCAGGTGTCTATGGAAGCCTTTAAAAAAAAAAAAAAAAAAAAGAAACGGTAATTGTGACTATTTGTCTCCCACTTCTGACAATTTTTCTTTCTTGCTATATAAATGACACATGTTATTTCATAATTAAACCTTTTTGCAAAAATTGTGAGATATAAACCCAGAATTCTGGGAAACAAATTCTAAATTCTAAACTAGTTTATATCATGCAGTAGCGAGTGAGATAACCTGGAAATTAAGAGAAAAAAAAAAATGTGAGAATTTTGAGATGTTGTAAACTCAAAATTCAGGGGGGATTCAGAATTGCAAGATGTAAACTGAAAATTGTGATAGCCTACGTTAACTTGGAATTACAAGGTAAAAAAAAAAAAAGTCAGATTTGTGAGTTTATATTGTGCAAATATCATTAAACTGTGAAAGTCAAAGTTACCTTATTGTTTCCGTTCATCTACAAAAGATTATTTTTGTGTCATTTATCTGTTTTATTGCACAATAACTATAATGGTCCTCTGAGGTTCACTTATAATGTAGAGTGATTTTACATGCCCAGAGAAAGTGGGAAAAGGCCCTATCCACTGGATATGAAATAGGCCTAAGTTTGTGGAGCATTGTTTCATGCACATTGTTCAAAGAGAATGAAAGGAAAATCTTATTCTGCTATTTGCCTAAACTGATGCAGGTCTTTATCATGATTCCTGTCCAAATGAAACTGAAAATTGCATTCATATCAGATCCCATTTGTTAATAGTCTTCTTTGACTTTGGCCTCATTCACTTCAGTACCTGATAAGCAAGTGATTTATTTTTTGGGTCCCCCTGAATCACAGAGTCTCCCTAGGGTGAGAGATGTCCTCTCCCACCTGTCCTCTTGCATCCTCATCAGGAATGAATTTTTGAGTTAAGGTAGCAAACAGGAAGTAGAATGGCCATTTAAATTTGAATTTAAGGAAATACATTTCAATTAGTTCTTCCAACTACCGATATATATATATAATATATATATATATATATATATTATATATATATATATATTATATATCTATATATATACTGTATATTATATATTATGTATTATATATTATATATATATATATATATATATGGGGCAATCAGTCAGTACTGTTAATTGATATATTTAAGCAATATCAAATGAGCAAGAATGTTATGGCCGTAAATCATCAGCATTGGCAGGCATTCAGAAAATCATTTCATCAACATTTTCCTAAGATGAGAGAATGATTCAATGACTCAAGTCAATGACACAATCAAGTTTCGTTCCGGAATCAATCCGCATCTTTGAACGAATCAGTTGAATGAACAGTAAAGTGACTAACTCATGAATGTAACTTGCGGAAAGACTCACTGTCGCAAAAAAGTGAAACAAATATGCGTATACATTAACTTAACAAACTGGCATAACAGTATTGATACAGTATATGTTATTTTAGATTGATATTCAAAAGAATGAGAATAAGAAAAATATAAATACATTTTAGCATTTTTTTTGCTCTTCCCCGTCGGCCCGCGGGGCTATGTGTGTGACTGTGTTGAATTGCAGTTTAGCCAGTTCAACTCAAACTCCGCAACTTGTGAATTGAAAAGAGTCAGTTCTGAAAATTAGACTCTTCCTGGTTGACATTAAAAAGGAGGAACCAGTGCACCTATACAGAACTGTGTCCCTATAGCTGAAGACAGCAGCGACTCACAAGGTGAATAATAATGATTGCTTCTCTCAGTCTCCAAAATAGCTGGCTAAAAAGGTAGTTACATTTTTGCCCTTCCTCAACTTTCTCTACTATTGCAATCCCCGTCTCATTGGGCTTCACCTAAACATTGACAGTTAACTTCTGTTAGCATCATTAGCTTCATCATAATCACCATTGCTATCAACTAAATTTAACCACACGTTTTTGACCAGGACACTTCTTTTCGTCTTGATTTGTATTCAGCCTAGAGGACAGAAGGGAAGAGATGTAGCAGAGATGGAGACTAATGTTGTTTTACGTGACACTCTGCCTCTCCCAGCCACACATGTTCTCAGTTATGCTTTATAAACAGACAGAAATTTACCTATTCTGAGTGCTAAGTTAAATGCACATCTGATAATAATAAAACTCCCTCAATAATAAAATGTGAACTGGTAGAGACACACTGCTGTATGTAATGTGCATTAGTCCTAAGTGGTTTTAGGCTTAATGAAATCAGGGCAAATTTTTTTAAAGAACTCATTAACATTGGGTAAGATGATTGTATAATATATATATATATATATATATATAGATATATATATATATATATAATATATATATATATATAATATATATTATCTATATATTATATATATATAATAGCTATTATATAATACTTACTTTATTCTGTACATTTCAAGCAATTCTCAAGAATTTTGGTGCACTGATCCAATGGAATATGTCGGATACAGCTGGGAAAAGCATTCTCACATTTATGTTTGCTCATCAATTATTTAGCTGTTCTCAAAAGCAACGTTTAAAAAGCTTCATTTATTATCCAACAACCCAACTCATTCACCTTGTGTTTTTTTTTTTATTCTCTTTGTGCACGCTTTATTATATTTCACAGAAACAAATTGCCCTTTCAGATTTAATGTATTATGTAAAGAAATGTAATTTAAATACAATTCAATATATATGTACATTGCCTTGCGAAAGTATTCATACCCCTTAATTTATTTCCACATTTTATATATATAATTTAATTGCAATTTGTTTCATGCATTTTATTTCATAACTGTTTTAAAGTTTAAAATTTGCCTGAAAAGCCTAAAATTTACTTTTTAATGATGGGCACAGTGTGATGACAGTGCCATCACTGGGGCATGTTGTCACATTAAGTGTGTTAATTGAAATCTTCTTTTTTTTCTTGGATAGTAAAGATGGAAAAAATCCAGAAGCTGTATTTATTTATTTATTTATTTATTAAACTATTTCATGGCATAATTAGAAAACAACTTCTTATTTGGATAAATTTTATGAAACCATATTGTATTAATGGTTGTGTAGTAGTCTAATTCTTCGCCCGCCTGACTGTTACTTGATGAATACATGTCCTCTGAGTTAAACGTGTGAAATGAAACTGCGCCCGGGCGTCGGCTGTCAGGGCGCTCACAGACGGCCACCTTTTTTCACTGAGAATAAAAAGTTTTAAATGAGTATCTTGCTGGTCACAGCATGTAACTTAGATGTGGATGAAAGTTCTTGGCTTCTCTTTTAGTTTCATTTTGCCATGCTTATAATAAAAATAGCTGAATGTAAAGATCTACAGTATAGGTGTAAGTGCATGGGTTTGTAGGCGGCATGTAGTCATGTCGGCTCATTATTGTTTATCTACCACTATATATTCATTAATATCTCAACTGAAAAAAATTGTGCATCAACAAAACAACCACAAAAGGCATTAGCCTTTGAAAAGATCTTTGTTACTGTTTTGTTCTTTATGTCTGCATGTGTTCTTAGCTCATATTAGTCCTCTCAGTTTTTCTGATGTTTTTAAACGTTTACTGTCAGCTAAAACAGAATTTCCATCATTATTATGGGCTGAACTGTCCAATAACATCTCTGTGCCTGGACATTACTGTTTTCCCCCTCAGACATTTTTCGAGTCAAGATAAAAATTTGATGTAGGCCTACAGCCCCACTTCAAGCCCAAAATTGAAAATCTGCTGTAGTGGAAAATTTCCATTAAAATTAGGATAAATAATTGCCGCCTGCTGTGTTTCACATGCGCACAATGGCAGCATTTAGCAACAAAGTGATTGAAGAGGGGAGGGACTTAGTTAAAGCTACCTTTCCTCACTCAACTCAACTGAGGCTGTGAGATTTTTTTTTACCTTTTATTAATATCAAAATTAACTGTGTTGACGCATAAGTCAGGAGTCTACAGCAGTCAAAATGTCACAAAGTGTGGATGAATCTCCATTTAACCCGTCATTACAGGCAAGAGGTTAGTCAAGGACATAATGTTCCAGACATTGTGAACACTGAATAGCAAAAGTTAAACCATTTATGACAGTCAATTAAAATGCTTGATGACCCGCTGCAATTGGTGGGTCCACAATAAATGTGTCACAAGATGTGCTGACAAATCAGGCATTCGGGCTACGTGTGGGAAGCTGTCACAAATCAAATCAATTTCAGTGTCAGAAAGACTGTTTTAAACAGCAATGGAAAAATGTCAATGTGTATGTGTGTGTGTGTGTGGGTGTATATATATATATAATATATATATTATATATATATATATATATATATATCTATATATCTATAGAGAGAGAGAGAGAGAGAGAGAGAGAGAGAGAGATGATTATTCTGAAAATAAAAAATATAAAATTTACATAAAACTTACAGGTTTATTAATTAAAATGAATAGGTTTAATGAAAACAAGCAAGGGTATTTTTTTAGGTTTGGGCAAGCTGTTACAATGTTTTTTTATTTTGTACATTTTATTCAGTTTTTATTAAGTACCTTTTGCTTTATTTAAAATTTTTACTTTTTTTGCTGTTTCATGAATTTTTGGGGTCTTTATCGTGTTTATTTATTTATTTATTTTTTTAAATTACAGTTTACAATTTTGCAGAAAAGCCTATATAATATGCTGGCTGACAGGATGGACAGGATAGAAAGTAATGGACACTTATGAAAGAGTGAAAACTACTATTGGGGCCTGTTGTGGTCACAAATAGCTAACATGGGTTTCTTTATTAACACACTGCAATAGTGACAATAGTAACTCAGTCTTGACCCAGTCCTACATGTGGATATGTTAGCAGTCTCAATACTGCCTTAACATTATTGTTTTTTTTGGTTGATACAGTAGAAATCCATGCCCAAAGAATCCCACACCTGCAGTTCTATCTATGAACCTGTTGTTGGAACTATTATAACTGTCGGGGCCAAAAACCAGATGTGTGCGGCTAGAAGACAGAAAGAAGGGAATATTTTAATATGAAATGGGCTCACTGAGCGGCTGTGAACCCACAGTTCACTTGAGCCACACAAAACAGAATAGGCCAAGAACCCCCTGTAATGTTGGCAGTGCTGCTTTGTCCTCTGGCCCATGCCGATGATATGGTCTTTTTTGTTATTCAGAATTTATAGTTTATTTGCATAAATTAAACCATAAAGTCAGGCAGTTTTATATTCCCACCAGAATATTTTGATACTGTTAGATGATGTTTGAAACAAAGGGTAAGAGATTAACTGCAAACGTGCACTGATGAACTCTGGTTTTGTGACCTGTTAGTGATGAAATGAGACTTCCTATTATCTGTAATGGCTTTTGAATGACTGCTGATTCTTCATTGTTTTCTCAATAAGTACACGTTTTTTAATTTCAAGTATTTTTCATGAAGTTCCATAAAAGAGAGTTTTTCCCCATGGTCTTTGTTGTTGTTTACGGGGGTTGTACACAATATGCCAATAAAAGAATCCTAAATAATCAAAAAAGCTTCATATAGACAATATGAATGTTGAAATTCCGAAGTATTCTTTAACAGAAGCATTGTTGAGTTCAGGATCATGTCCAACCTCTAATTTATTAATTAGTTATTGATTTATTTCCCCATTAGAATAATCTTCCGATGGATACCTTTTGCTGATTTTGTTGTATCATACAAAACACCTGAAATGGCAAAAAACACGAGCCGCAGACCCAGACACCATCAAAATGAAGAGTGGGCAGTCAGGTTACTAATGGATCATGTCCAAGACATCAGTTGCCTTATGGGGTATGATGATGTCAAATCAGCTAATCAGATGGGACCGTATGAAAGGACTTTAGGAGAGTATGAAGGATAAAAGAGGAGTCTCTGAGATTGGGACACCATTTTTTCGGTGGCATTTTGGGACCTGTGTTGCTACCCTTCAACTGTCCTAAAAAAGACTAACTTTCTTTTGGTTTCAAAATCAGCAAAAAAAACCACCCATATATTCAAGCTACTGTAATGTAACAACAGTGTTGGATGGTTAAGACAGTGGTTTTCTCAGACCAGTGATGAAGACCAGAACACGACAGCTGCAGTTAAACTGATGCAAATAACAAAATGCACGCTCATGCTCAAAATTAAATTGAGTCTTGTTGTATATTGATCCAGTTTATACAAATTACAGTTACGTCCCAAACCACACACATCCTAAAATTCACGTCCAATACTCATTCCATCCTAGATGCGTTTGGTTTTCTTCATCTGCGTCAGGTTTTTGGCACAGATTGAGCATTGCATCCTTTTCTCACCCAAGCCTTGACTGGGTGGTTGCCACCCGAATGAAAGTTCAAATAGCAGAGAAAAACATCACAATAATCATAAAGTAATCCAACATAAATCCAGTCCATTTAAATAACATCTTGTGAAGTGAATAGCTTTTGGTGTATTTAAAGCAATAAATCCATCAGTTTGCAATTATAACAAAACAACAATAAAATAAAACAACTCTTTGCTTCTGGGGTAAAATACAAGTCCTCTAAATCATTAAGATTGCTTTTCTGCTTCCCCTCCAGTAAAAAAGTAATATTGTCTGAATCAGGAGGAGAAATATGCATATATCGCTCACGGTTTACAAGTGAAATAACCTCCCAAGCAAATCATACACACTGGTGGAAGTGTTTAAAAATGGATTGTGGCCTGGAATTTGTCCAGTAAGTGGACCTTTTCAAGTTAAACCACCTTATTGATCAATTGGTTTCTTTCTAGATATGCAGCTTGGTTTTCAATTGTAACAGAGTTTATCTATGGCCTGGAAGTCGGTAACATGCATGAAGGTGACTATTTACTATATATCTTCAAGCAAACTGGTGACTTCACGGATACATTTCAGAATTTACAGTTCCCATTTTTCCATTTACATTTACATGTTAGGCATTTAGCAGATCGCTTTAATCCAAAGTGACTTACAGTGCATTCAGGCGAGACATTTTTTATAAACTTTTTACAAGAGTTCCAACAATTGAGTTAATACCACAGGAAAGATATCATTTCCTCAGCGTATCAAGGGAGATAGTGGCAGTTAATTTTAAAACTGACCCTCTAGTATGCAGCAAAAATCATAGCAGGAGAACGCCTATTGTTTTAAAAAACATGGTTAAAGTTTTGAAATTAACATGATAAAACTGGTTCAAAATTAGTCAAATTTAAACATAAGCCTGTGATAGGGTCATGTTTTTGGCTGTATCTGTGGGGACCTTAGTGAGGCTCAGCCAGTGAAAAATGACACTAAAATAATATTTTAACAAAAATCTAAAAGTGGTATAAGGTAAACCATTACGGTTAGCAATAGAAGTTCAAGGAAGAGTCTTTATAATTATATTCCCCATTCCTTTCATCCAATCCACAGGTGGCTTCCTTTTCAATATGTCACTTGCAGTGGGTAGCATTCTTTGTGTAAAAGAGTATTTCCTTAGAGGAGATGAATGTGGGGTGAAACAACTGTTTTCATGAGTTTGCTTTTGATTTAAATTGGCTCTGTATGCTGAAATGACTCTTATTGACAACAGAGCCATTCTGAGAAAAAAGGAGTAATCATTCTGGGTAGCCAGCATCAGGCTACTGTGAATGTCGTGGGGTCCATAGAGGGTCTCATGAATGTGAAAAAACAACAACTACTGACTTTTTGTTTATGCATGAAAAGGCTCATAAAGTACAAAAAAACTTTAGAGCTGTTTAGATTTCATTTAAAGGGTATGTTTATGTTAGTATTATTATGCCGTGTATTGTTATAGTATTTATTAACATTTTGTATTAGCTTTTTTTTTATATTTTCAGTTTTCGTTAAAAATTTTTGTAAATGTGCTAATTTTGTGCTTTTTCATTTTTGTTAGTTTTTGTTTTTATATTTTCTATTTAGTTAATTGCAAGGCAAAAGTTATAATTCTTTATTTTAATTTAAGTTTATTCATCAAACATTTTTTTTTTTTATGAATATAAATGTGTATATTTATTTATTTAATGTTGGAATACTCTAAAATAAAATTAACATGTCATAAATATAATGTTTATGGGGGCAACATTACGATGCTCTTATGGCATGTATAGCAATGACAAACCCAAATTTCCTTCAAACAACACCAGAAAAAAAAAGTAAGCCTAATGCTAAAATATTACACAGCGAGGCATAACATCGAGGGCAGAATGCATTAAAGATTGAGAGAGATAGAGAGACCATTCACCTTAAATTGTGTGAGGCACCAAACAACACCAAGCAGAAATTGGACATACTTATGCATGGTGTAAATCGAATATTAGCTAATATGCAAAAACCCTGAGGCATCTGCTCTTTACCCCTTCAGTATTAATGAGATTTTGTTCCTTGTTCAATTGAAAGATAAAAAAAGCTCATCAAGCTCAGCCTCCAGAGACTGATGTAATTTGGACAATCAGCTCAATCGACTCAAAATTATTTCTTGGCTGGTATGATAAGGTCTTGTCCAGGAGCTGGAAAATTTATGTTATGAAAGTGGTTAAAATTGCCATTTGCTTCGATGGGATGGTCTTTTCGTCCGCCTTTCTTATCTTTTTTCTTTTACACATAATCAGTGATGTTATAAGTGAAACCCTACATTTCATTCCTAAAAAAAAAAAAAAATTGGGCCCAATGTACTGTATTAATAGGAAGTAAATTTCCGTATTGATTTTTCACTGGTGTTTTAGCCTTATTTTGAATGCATTGCACTGTGTAGTGTTTTGGGAATTTCTGTCTGTCTGTCTGTCTGTCTGTCTGTCTGTCTACCCTTCAGAGCCCTGTGTCCTTGATAAATCCAGACCAGCTGAAGACCAGTGTAGACTTGGAACATGCAGATTTGCTGCATATTCACACACAGTGTAAATTAATCATGCTAATTCTTTGTTATACTGGGGTTTATACCAAGGGATACTTTTGATTGAGAAGGACGATGCGGAGGATGGACAGAGGAACAGTAAAGTCATTTGAATATAAAACCACATTTCTTGGCTTATTCTTCACTGAAGCCCAATAGGGTCTTAGAATGATTGTATAATTGCTGAAGGAGGATTGTTATTGCACTGAGTTCATCAGCTGTGCGCATCTGCTTAATACTGAATGGAAGGACAAAAAGCTGTATGAATCATGTCTTGCAGGTTGCACCAGTGATCACTGTGAAACAAATCGACTGGATCAGTCAGACCTGCACAAACCACACACAAATAACTCTTGTCAATATCAAACAGCATGTATACATGCATTGCAGTATTATTAAGTTTAGTTCCTCTGAAACTATCATGAATATAAACACCATTTCAGCTATTTTTTTGATACATTTGCGCCATTAGTTGAAGAAAACACCATTATGTAGCAGCCTGCACAATCTCAACGTGAAGTTCCTTACGTTTTTTCTCATTGATTGAAAATATGCTGTTTAAAACAAAAATAAAACAAAAACAAAAAGCAAAAAAGAAAAAAAGTTCCAATTGCAAAGAAGAACTGAAGGAGACGAGAAAAAGATGTCGGCAGAGTGATCACACTGTACAGGATGTTCCTTTCAGTAAACAAGAGATGCTAAAGGTCTCATTGAGAACCACTGTTTGAGGACTAAATAATTCAGTCTTCTTCTTCTTCTTCTTTTACATTAAAAACTTCATATTCTGAGTTTTGACATGCGCACCGACGCGGATTACAATCAAAAGATTTTGAGATTCATTAGCAGCCCTAGGAGAGGATGTCGATCTGTACAATCAGCCTCAGGAGAATCAGTGAGGGATGTTGGCTTTCAAACTTTCATGAGAAAGAAAAGCAAAAGGCTTTTAGTGTTGTGAAACACATTAAATGCCTCCTCACTTCTCGGAGAGCACTGACAAATGATTGTATTTTATTTACTAAATAATGGTAAAAAATGGCCGGAGGAAAAACTAGGCTATGGTTCCTCTGAGATTATCAAACACTATTTCTTTTTAATCAAGTTCCAACCATCAATAATAACTATAGAGCATAAAAAAAAATACACAATGTCCAGTATAAGGTTTTTTTTTTTTTTTTGAGTTTTTTTTTTTTAGGAAAACAACGAGTTTATTGAATCTAGAAAGGAGGTGTTATTTTGCTATTGTAAATTTAAATGATAAAGCACCAGAACCATTCAGAGGAACACATTACAGTTTGAAGTATTGTGTTGGCTTTTCTCATCCTCAGTTGAATGTGTTTGAGGGGGATTTGAAAATGTTCCTTATTGAATGGATACCAAATATGCTTTGAATAAGCACAAAATCTTTGAATCCCAAACGTCCTTCCAACTCTGTATTCAATAGCTTTGCTGACACATAGAGCTGAAAAAAAAAAAGTTCTTCAATGCATTGGGACTGTTTGTTTGTTTTATGCTATTAGACTGTTTTTTTTTTTTTTTAAAGATATGGTATAAAAAATACTAATAATATAAAACACACACACACACACACACACACACACCACACACACACACAGAGAACACCCAGAGAGAAGTACATCAGATGATCCAAACGTGTCTAAATTGCATCTTGATCAGTTTAATATACCATTTAAAAGAATAGATTTGGCATTATTCAGTCCATGCATATTCCATCCGGCAAGAAGGAAGTTGCTATATTGCAGAAGTCTTCTAAAAGTGCCATACCACTCATTAGAACAAAACTTAAATTTGATTTTCTACAATCATTGGTCATGAATAACAAACAACTTATGGACACTTTATTACATATTTTTTGAATTTGAATCGCTGGCTATGCAACGTCTGAGGTTGACAAATGACACCTGCAAGGCCTGGCGACTACATATAATATGATTCAATTTAACATGCACACCTCAAAGTTTAGACATATTTGTCCATTGAAAAATGATGATTAGATGCGCGTCATTTATAGGTCTCCTGGGGTTTTATCTAAATCATTTTGTTGTTGGGAAAAGTATGAATGTATAGCTGGCTATCCATTTAAAGAACTTGATAAATGTTTTCTTTTATATATTGTAAACAGCACCAAGTGTTGATGAGACTCAATATTATTAGTAACATAATATGTGTGTTAAACATTTTGAGTAAAAGTCCTAAAATGAAGGTAAGTTTGTAATGTTATTCTGGATATAATGACTAATACCAAATCAATGGATAATGCTTAGAAAGCCTAATTGGATTTTATATTTTTTTCATACTCTCTAAATGAACTTTACGTAATCAATGCACACCTTTTTCTTAGGAGTGTGAAGTGGCCTTTTCTTTCTGACCTTTAGTTAGAGCTATAATAGAGATTCCACACCCAGCAGGAAGAAATTACAGGTAAATAAAGAATTCACCCGCTGGAGAGGTCTCATAAAACAACGACAACACCATCCAACCAGAAGTCAAAAATGAGGGGAACCATTTGTGGCATTTCAATCCTTATGTGAGGGGGTCAATTTCAGTTTAATCACTTGCTGCTTAGTCCAATGGTAATAAATTTACCAAGATGGGTGAGGGTTATGAAACTGAGAGATAATATATATTATATATATAGTATATATTCTATAATTATATATATATATATATATTATATATATAAATAGATACTATAAGAGAGAGAGAGAGAGACAGATAGATAGATGGATAGATAGAAATACAATATATATTAAATACATGTCAAATACCTTTCTATTTCTGTTTCACCAGGTCTAATGTGCTTCATGGTGGTTCTTTTCAGTGGCTCACAAGAAAAAAGCAGACGATCGGGGAAGACTTTTACGTTACTAGCAATTGTTATGGCTTGTACTAGTAAATTATATTTAGATTTTTTTTTTTTTTTTTTATTAACATTAGAAAAAATGTAAAACAGAAAGCATTTTAACTGCAGACATTTGGACCCCCACTGTATGTGAATAGATTCTTTCTTATGAGAAGTATATAACATTCCACTATCACAAATTATATATCGCCCAAGTCTGGTCCAATGGTGGCAGTGTGTGGAGTCAGTCTGTGGGAGATGGATTCATTCATACTCCACAGCTCTAGAACAGGCTGATGAGACAGGCGCAGCACACAATGACACAAATCCTGCCTGGAGGGCAGCAGAGGAACTGTGCGTCGTGAGACAGGAGACCACACAATGTGGCCACAATTCTGTAACACATTCAAAGCAGCAGCATTAATAATCCAAAGTCCCGCTTTTATGCTTTTATGCGTGCTTTTTAACAGGTGTTCTTAAAGGTTTTTTTTCCATTGTTTTAATTTTTAGTTTTAGTATAACATTATAATATCATGCAGATCTATATATTATACTCTACAGATTAAAAAACATTTAAACCTTAAAAGAATGTCATACAAATGACCGAACACAACTAAATTACTCAAAACTTTAAACAAAAATAAAATAAAAGCTAAACTGTAAAAATCATTCAAATTTTTACTAAAAACTAAAATAGTATCTTAGTGAGAGTAAAAATAACAATTGTTACATACCCCTAGATTTATTGAAACAACGCCTTACTTATAACCCTAACTTGCATAGAAAAAATGTTAGTATAATTATCCAATATACTGTAGCAGAGTAGTTTGCATTTCAGACAGATCAACCCCGCCGAATGCACTTTCTTGTGGCATAGTTACAATGTGTTGTGTTAAGTTGATCGAGCCATGAGTAACTATCATAAGTAAAGTAGAATGAAACGCTGAGGGATTGCTTTTCAATAATGAGGGCCATTTTGGCCCTTCCACATCAACCTCGTTACTTTGTAACATAAAGTCATACAGTACTGCGGGTCCGCTGGCATTCAGCCATAGCACAAAACCTATGAACTGAATATCATTATTCACAATCTGGCCTACCCTCACCCATTTGTTTCCATTAGTCTTACATATTTCAGAAGTTCCAAATTCAATCAGTAGGGGTCTGAGAAAGGGAATGCGACCTCAAAGACTGCAAACAGAAGTCAATACAGCCAGACACGGTCGAGGCCCTCCATATATAACTTTTTTGATTTGAGATGAGTCTGGGTTCCAAAGAATAGTAAATGAGAATCTTTAAAATATATGCAAATTTAGTTAGTCATATTGTAAAGTTGTAGCATATGTTAATGTTTAGGTAGACAATTTGTGTAACACATTTTAAGTGCTAAAACAGTGAGCATTCTAAAAGTGTGACCACACTTGTTTTTGGTTGTGCTTTCGTATATCGTCAAACCACTGACAAGATTTCACTTGAAAGGAGACATAGTCTCTCTAAAAAAGGTGTGTTTTGGGTAAGCGGTTTGGTGCGCACCCAAGGTTGGAGCATTGGCAGCGTTCACGACGTTATTTAAAATAACCGCACTAACGGAGCAATTCCCGACAGAGCAAGAGTATGTTCTAATTGAACCAAATCCGTGACCCTAAAGACTAAAAAAACATGCCCTAAAATATTTTTTTTTATAATCCTTTATGTTAGTTTAAATATTGTACAATTTATTTTACGTCTTTATAGTCTTATTGGTCACACTATAAGTAAACTATTTTAATTGGATCAAATGAATTGTATTTTTTTCAGAATGCATTAACAAAGATATTTGGTTTTAATTTGAGACTCAAGCAGACCTGTTACCCGATGTAATGTCAGAGAAAAGGTCAGTAATGGGTAGTCAATTGTTGTTATGGGCCCACATTATATAGAGCTGTTATATTGTCTCAGACTGCCACTTTCTACATCAGCAGACTTTTTTGGTTTATGTGTACTATGTGCATATGTGGTCAAACTAGTGTAAAAGTGTTTCAGTTAAAGTAGTGTGGTGTTTTCCACATATTATTGATTTTGCCTTCTGAGATTTGGAAAAATTGCCCCACAATTGAAGTCGACAGCACTTAGAATATCACCAGCACAACAGGCTCTTTTACCATGTGATTAGAGGTTTAACCATTCAACGCTTTCCGGTCTTTGTGTTGTGGTATTGAGTTTTAGGACGCTGTCACAGCGGCTCCAGGTTCTTTACAGAGCGTCGTCAATTCTCTCAAAACCTTGTATTTAGTGCCGACCTTCTGTGCAAACTCTATTGGCGTCTGTCATGTTTCATGTCTCAGCTGAACAGTTAGGTGTTTGGAATTTGCTTTGGGTCGCCCCCTCTGTTGTGCCCATCCTCTTTGTCAGTCGAAATACCTGTCACCAACGGCTTGTCAGTGTTTCTCTTCTGCTATTTTCATATCATCATTTCTTCATTATACCTTACTGATGGCAAAACAGATGTGCTATATAATATGCGTGCGATGGTGTGGGTGTCTTACAAATCTGTCTATCTATCAGGCTATCTGTAATCTTCTGTGGCAGGGTCTTTCTTTCACTTTTGGTTCCTGGTTTCCCTTTTTTTATTTTCTCAGATGCTCCGTTCAAAAACTGCAATGATCAGGAGTATGAATCCAGGTCATCAAAACATAGTCTCTTGAAATCAGTCACCCGATAAGTGAAAAAGAAAAGAAGTGCAGTGTCAAATTAATCATCTGAAGTAAAATACAGGCAGCATTGGGCCTCCATTGTCCAGATGACACGTGAAAACCAACCGGCAGCCGGATAACGTGCATTTGTTTGACCACTTAAATAAGTTGATCACTAGCACAAAGAAAGGGCAGATGGATAAAGATGAGGAAAAAAGGGGAAAGCGATAGTGTTTTTTAGTTTTTTCTTTGTCAATCATCACAGCTGGTGATTTACAAAAAACTAAGACTTTTTTAAAGTGTATTATCCTGACTGATTGAAAAAAAAAAAATGGATCGAAAGAGATTCAAAAAAGATTTTTAAAGGATGTGTTTTTTCTGACAGTGTGTACGTGTGTGTTGTACGCAGTTTCATCTTTGTACTGCTCACATTTCTAATATAAATATGATTAGATTGTATATATATCCGTAGACTACAGTTTAAAACAAAGGCAGACAGATTGGGGATGTGTATTGTTCATCTGTTAGTGTTCGTACACAAAGTGACTCAGTGACTCTCAAAGACGTTGTTGTGTGTTCAAAAATGGATTTTGAATGGAAGTTTAACCAGCAGCCTTTCTTCTCACAACACAGAAAAAAACTGTTGTTATAATTGATTAAGGAATTATGCAGAAGCTTAGAATGGCTATGGTTTCTTAGACGGTCTATGGTTACCAGTAAAAATGTCCTATTAAGTTTTTTAGTAACATCCTTAACAAATAAATAGATAACTGGTGTTTTGAAAACTTTTTTTTTTTTTTCATTTAAATTACATTTACCTTTAAATTAGGGAAAAATGTTCTCATGCAGCAGCCAAAGGAAGGGAAAAAATTTATTAAGTTGTGTGTAAACATTGCCGACAAGGGCAAATATGTATTAAACAAACAATAACAACCATACAATAATTAGAAAAACAAAACAACTTGTTGTAAAACTTGTCATTAGATTATGTACAAACAAATCATTGCAAATCTCTTTAAAATAATGAAAGCACCATTATGGCATAATCTCAACTTAATAACAAACAGGAAAAAAAAAAGAATCATAATAAAATGGATTGTTTCCAAGATACAGTTTATATTAATTAAAAATCTAGTATTACTATGATCAGATTCAGGAGCAGACGATAAGATTTATCATAGTATTGCAAAACTCTCAAACCAGTGAAGTACAGACACTGTGATAGTTGGATTAACAACATTTTTAACACAATTTTCCTTGTTTGCAGGGAATGCTGTCATTAATTTATAATGGACTGGTCTTACGATAGTTTTTCAAAATGATGGTGAAGGTGCTGGGAAGTCCTTGTCCTGATAAATCTTCCTCGGAGCTGAAACATGATTTTGCTGTTTGTGAAGCTATTCCTGAGTGGTTATCCATTATTTACATTTATGACTGGTTCCACATTATGACATTTTCTTTACCTCTGTATAAATCACAAGCTCTTCAATCTGAAGACGGTGATAAATATTCTACCACTTGTAAGTTTCACCCCCTCTCAGTCCCATCACTGCATCAGGTAAAACAACAACAACAACACAACAACAAAACAAACAACAACAAAAAAAAAAACTGATCAGTACTTGGCCCTTTGTGTAAGTAGAATTTAACATAACAGAACAAGATCACGATATCTGACACAAACCTACCATAATTATCTGAAATAGCTTGTGGTCAGTTTGCTATGATCATCATGTCCACCAGAAAGTGAAAAGGAAGACAGAGCATTCAAGTTATATGACCCAAGTAAATTAAATTAAATTAAATTAAATTTAAATTGAAATTGATGAATTAAATTTAAAATTAAATTAAATTAATGTTAAATTAAATTAATAGTATTGTTTATTTTACTATTTGCAGGCTTTGTGTGTACACTGTATTTATTTTTTCATTACAGAAGGTATATTTGCTCAAAACCTGTAACAGAAGAAAGGCAAAATGGCCAAAAGCAGCTATCATCTGTCCAACACCCACCCCCACACTGGCCAAAGATTTGTAAAAGACAACAGCTGTGCAGTGTTGAGATCCCAACTGTACTGGGAGACTTATATCCATTATCTGGTTGTGCAGCAAACTTCTTCAGTCCACGGGGAGCCAATAAAATGTGAAGGAAGAGTTGCTCTGATTCTGACCCAGTCTGTTTCTGTACAGACGATCCATACATATTACCTTTTGATAAAGTCGTAACTTCAGTAGTCTGTTGACGCTCTGTTTCATTCCTCCACATGGCAAGGTCTGTGTAGTTCTCTCTGCAGTAGCTTGGAGCTTCAGTCCAGGTCCTGTACTCATATATCCAAACATAATTCTGAGAGGAGTTTTCTTTACCTAAAAAACAAACAAACAAACAAACAAACAAAAAAACATAAGTAAGTAGCTTGTAATATGAACCAGTGTAGCATCAGCTTCTGCTCAGCAGAGAATAGTATCTGATTAATTCTAGGTCATAGACTTTGTTTCCTCCTATGGTGCAAAAATCCCTACTAATGATTTAGTCTCACAAAAATTCCTTAGAGGCCGCCAATTCTTGATTCATAGTAGTTCGAATTACAATACATTACGTGTGTACACATATGAGCATGGACATTTCAATTGTATCTTAACATGTGACCCAAACACTTTGTCAGGATTGTAAGTTTATTACTTTTAGAGACATTTTAAAAGCTATTGACAACATTACATATTATAACAAGGGAGAGTTTTGTGTAGCTGATGGTCTCTTCGCCATCAAATCAAAACCAAATCTGATATAATATGTCAACTGATGGCGATGGATTGATTAAAACAAGGATTAGAATGTAAATTTCCAATGTCTTACCATTCGTAGCAAACAAATGTATTCACAGCTATGTCACAGGGGAATCAAACCAACGGGTGTACTATGAATTCATGTATAAACCACAGATTATTCCCCCAGCTGTTGTTACGGTTCATGATACCAGTTCCTGGAAATCTCTCTCTCCTCGTGATAGAAATCCATTTGTCTTCCAGTGACCATCCCCCCAGCTGTTCACATCATCATACAGTCAAATCCAGGCGAAACCAGTGTAACTCCCATTAACGCGTGTTCTCAGTCTGTTATTTCCTCCATGTTCTCCAATGGTGGCAAGATCAGTGTTATTCTGTCTGCAGTATCTCTGAGCTTCAGTCCAGGACTTAGGGACTCATTCACAAAAGTGATACTGACGAGACGATGCTACCTGCTGTGATGGACAAACAAAAAATGAAACAATATTAAAAATGTTACCCTTTATGTGCTAATCTTGCATCTTTAAAGATTCTGATCTGGGAGTAATGGTATGAACAGTTTGATAAAACAACCAGTTAGAATATGAAAACCACATGGTAAATGGTTTTTAATTAAAGCAAAACAAAAGTTTATTATATTTTTTATTTTTTATTTTTTCCCACAAAAAGGTAATTACATTCTGGAACTATTTTACCAAACATTATTGTGTGTAAGTGTTTATTGCCACAGCCACTGCTATTGATAGTTTACGTCTAATAAACCATTCCTATACTGTTATATACAATTATCAAATAGCTGAGCGTGAGTATCTGAAGCCAAAACTCTTTTCAGGATTTCGGATCTACTCACCGCTGTAGCAACATGAAAGTAAATGCAGTGTTGCAGTTTTCAATCCTGTCCCAGCTCCCAGAGTCACTAAAATGCCACTGCAGTGCAGTATCACTGTTCCAGCATATCTGGGTTGTCATGTTCACAGTTACTGAATGACGAAATTGCTCTGATCTGACCAAGATCTGGTTCTTGTACAGTCCGATCCAAAAAACCTGTTATAATATGAACTTAATGATTGAACCCTCTGAAGTTTTCTTGCACCCCTACCCTTATACTGACGCAGGTTCAGTGATGTTTCAGTATCTCAGGTCCAGTTTCTTGTCCCAGAAATAAAACACATAACTAGCACTGCCTCATTCTGTCTTCCTGAAACATTTAAATACAGTTTTGAACTTTAGTGAGTGCTGATTATTTAAGAATAATTGTACTGAATATACTCACTGTTTTTCAGTGTCCTATATTATAATGAAACTGCTACCATCATAGCAGATAAAAGGATGATATTCTCAAACAGCGTCCAATACCATATACCACTGTTCATAAACACACACATACTTTGTCCTCCATAATTGTCTGGTCCTGGGTTATACCAGTTCCCAAAGCTCCTTTCTCTCCCACCTTGAAGAAATCATCGTCCCTCTAGAGTCCATTTCCAACTGTTCACTCATCATAGAGTCTTAATCCAGGCCAAATCAATGGAATCATCATTCACTGTAAATAATCAACTGGACTGTCTGTTGTTCATTTTCAATGGTGGGCCAGATTGCATTTATCTCTACAGTATCTCTGAGCTTCCGCCTAAGCCATGGATTCATCTTCATTAAAGACATAAATGATGAGGGACACTAAGGCAAATTGAAAATGATCGGCTTAGACAATAGAAATAAATACTTTTACCAGCCCAACAAAAACCAAATAATGCATTTATATAGACTGGAACTTAGGTAATGATAAAAAAATATATATATATTGAAAATGATCGGCTTACCAGATAGTAGAATCAATGGAAACATAGCTGTTAAGAAACAATATGTACTTATATAGTGTAATGTAATAATAATAATACCTCTGTTCTGAGCATAATGAAAATGCTTATTATGTTTATAAACATGAGTGCAAAAATACTTTTATATAATTCCTCATTTTAAAGGTAGCTTTGTATTAACAGCATCTAGTAGATGAATATGTTTTAAAGTGTAATAACAACAATATTTAACATTCTTTAATATTTTATATAATTAAAAAAATATGCTATGATGATTTATAGGATGGATTTAAAAAGGAATTCAGTAGTTTACCTTTGGATGTTCTTGGCTGGCAATTTCCAGATTATCATGACCAACTTAGTATTTATAATGGTTTGCAAAGTAAAGGGGTGGATCATTTCTTTTAAAGCACTCCTGACATCATGAGAGTTGGATCCACAAAGCTTCCCTATCAAATAAAATGTACTCATTGTAAGTCTACATTAACAATTGTTAAATAGGCTTAGTGAATGTTCCTTCCCAACTGGTTCAAACTACTTTTTTTCTTCTTTTTTTCACACAATTGCCTACATCAAGCTATGTAACTTCAGCACAGTGTTGACTTTATTGAATGGCCCAAATGCATATAAGCCAGTGTGAATGGCTTTTCCATTATTGGATCGTTCCCAAGGTAGTTAGACAATGCTGAATATACATACACTGGGTTTTTCCCTGATTTCCATGTAAACACTATCTGATAATAACATCCAGTGAGACAGCTCACAGTTGATGAGACGTTTTTTTATTGAATGAATAATATCTATTTATATATATATATATTTCATATTTCAACTATAATTTCTAGTCTAAAAAGGGTCTAAATAGGTTTGTTAGACTCTGTTCCATGTTTTGTTTGTTTTGTCTCCCTTGTTACCCAGTTTCTGTCTCTCACGGCATTGAGTTTAATCCCAGGTGTTTCCTATGTGTTTCCGGTGATCCCAGGTGTGTCTAGTCTCTCTCCCATCACCCTGTCCCTGTGGCAAGCCAGTTCTCCCTGTGTTCATTCCTAGTGTCCGGTATTGTTCAAGTTCACATGTGCTTACGTGAGGGGTTTCCCTTGATTCCCTGTGTAGTCATTAAACTTCCTAAGTGGATTGATGTACTCCTCGTCTCCCTCCGTTCCTTGCTCTGCACTCCACTCCAGTGTTGCACCCACGTGGACAAATGTTCAGGTTATTATGGTTTTAATAAAAGTTTCCTTTCTCCATCTCAGTAGTGACTAACTGTTTCAGCCGCCAAAATCCATGTTTCTAAAACACCTTTATTAAGCTTACCGTTAAAAGGTAAACCTGTTCATAGAGTTTCAATCTAGATCAGATGTTTTTAATCCCTGGTCTTCCACGTAATTCCCCCTGTTCTGCACATTTTGTAATATGTTTCTTTTAACAGCTTCAGAGTTTTGTTCCATTTGACTGTAAGTGTCCTGCGAAGTGGACATCACAGGATATTCCTCCATGATTCCAGTTAGAAAGGAGCGTGAATGTTCCATCCAATGGGCATTAAAGAGGTAGAGAGAGATATGTGACTATGCAAATCTCCCATAATTATGGTTAAATAACCCCTTCACCCGTCTGTAGTGAGCTTTGTGTGTGAAGTTAAGCTGCAGGCAGTGTAGTGAAAATCCCCTGTTCTTAAGTGAAGTAAACTTTAACCCGCATTTCACTGTGCTCAGAGGTAGAGGGCAGTGAACACTATGTAGGGACCATGTAAATCGGAAATAGTTTATTCATGGAGCTTTTCTTTTAATAAGCTGGTCCATTTGAGATCAGGTGTGATGTTAAACAAGAGAGGCATGCAAAATATGCAAGTGGGTCAGCTTAGGGGAATGAGGGGGGTCCCCATCTGATATTGGTGAAATATATTTGGCCAAATGCTCCAGTGTGTGTTTGTGTTCCTGAGAGGCAAGTCAAATTTTCTACTCAATCTCCTCAAAAATACTGGAGTTTTTTGGCAAGTGCTGAGGTTTTTGAAGCTTCGCGAGGATCCTCTCTATTAACAATGTGTAGAAATATGATGTTAATAAGATATTCATTGTGCAGTGCAGACAGCTTCATTGGATTAATAGAGATGTTGTGCGATCGTGACCGAACAACAGCTTTTAGTGATTATAGAGGAAGGCTCTTTGTAGGCTGTATAATCCCGTCCAGACTGTCTCAGAACAGATATATTCATAAACAAAACACAAAACAAAAAAGTAAAACGGCAGAACCTCACAGGCTGACTGGCGCATGACAAACATAACAACATAAATAGGTCTAGGCATGGTCCTTCTCACTTACACTCTAGTCACTTCTCCTTCCGGACTCCTCTGTGGGACTTCGAGACCCGGTGAGTGGGGTGCAGGCATCAGCTCATTATCATTTACTCCATCCAGCCTCCTGCTCTGTTCCCTGGCTCTGGCCCCTCCCCCCCTACACTTCACATAACCTCATTGCCCCTCACAAGCCAAGGTGGTAATCCTGCAAGACCACGCTCTCATGGCCCTCCCCTCGGAGAGAGCCTTTAATCATGGTGGCGGCGTATACCTGGGGGATAAGGACAGACGAGGCAGAGAAAAGGAGACGGAAGGATGTGGGAAATACAGAGACAAGAGGGGGAGAAAGGAGGGAGGAAAAAATATTGCTCGGTTCCCCCAGACACACTGCAGCTCTCTGGTCCTCAATCAGCTGGAGTGTCTCTCACTCCCTGCTGAGGGAGCAGCCAACTGGAGTCCCTCGTTCTCTGCTTCCTCCCCAAACATGGCAGACAGCAGCATGCTCCAGCTCTCCTGGGTAAAGCGGCACCCAACTCCTCCGCTCCCTCTCGACAGGCAGCCACCACCCCTCCTTGAGCCAGTAGGCACAGCGAGTGGGCCCTCCATCCCACCTGTTGAAGAAGTCGGCTCCAGCACCACCACCACCTCGGTCAATGGCCACCCGGCTGTCTCCGCAGGTTCATGCTGGAGATCCTTCACACAAAGAACCAAAGGCTTGATGATCTCTCTTAGATGTAGCACCGGTCTTGCTGTCAGGCAGAGAGGCTCACAGAGACCAGAGGCTTGCCCTTGAAAGAATCAGGCAGGTACACCCAGTAATGCTTCCAGGCAGTGCAGGGCAGGAATAAACACAAAAATCACAGTGAACAAGACACAGACACACATGAAAAGACAAGACAAGGTCCTAAGAGGCCAAATGAAACCTGATGCAAAGAACTATGACCAGAAAAAAAAAAGAGAAAAGAAAAAAAAAAAGAAGAAAGAAAACTAGAAATAAATAACTGAATTTACAAACAAAACAACAGTAATACAATATTAATCATTAAAATACAAGACAAAAAATAACTAAACTAGGATTTCCATTAAATGCCAGAGAGGAAATTATTGAATCAAGAAACAAAGCCTAGGAAGCACAAGGGCTTTAGGTAGAACAAGGCTAGAGAAGGGAAAAGCCAAACACTACAACTAGAAACAAGATCAAATCCACAACCTCGAACAAGAACAATATTTAACTGTACTGTAGGCACAGGCAGGCAGACAGGAAAACAACACAAAAAACAGTAAAAACATGAGGGAAAAGAAGCACAAGTAATAAAGGGAGCAGAACACTTGAGGATCAGGGTGAACACAATCGGCTTCATCCATCTAGGTACAGAAAAAGCTGGCACTAGTAAAGGAGATTGTGTGCCAAATTGTTCCCCTCATTAAGGATTCAAGGAAAATGAGGGGACACGTGAGGGATGTTTCTTTACATTATAAAGTGAATTACTTAGCAATGTGTATATAACCTGCTCCAAGTATACTTGACTCCAACTTAGTTCTATTTTTGCATTACTTCCGTGTCAGGAGCATTTTTTGATGGACCATCACACAGTGGATTTATGAAATGAGACTACGAACATCAGACGGAAGCTTCCAACAGAGCCAGCGGATGTACATTTTGAAACGTCATCATTGTACACAGTAACTTTCTTTGCCAAGTCCAGAATATGGGGAAACTGTACCAAGTGAGGTAGTTTGACCCTGGAGCAAAAGAGGATGCGACCATCACCAGAGAGGTTCATCATCAATAAAATACCACAGTATTGACCAAACCTTCAGTTACCGAAGGAGATGGAGCACTTGACAAAATCCCCAACTGTTGGGTTGAAATCTTCAAAGAATATCCTGGATTTCTTGACATGCCACAGCCTTGGTAATAGACATGCTCAATGAAGAGAGAACTTTACACATACTTGTATTTACATAATTGTAACATTAGTATGGCTGCTTTGTTTGTGTTTCTGTTTTTTTTTTTTTTTTGCATTGGAAGATGGACATCTAATTGGAAAAAAAAGCTTGTTCATCCGGAAAAGGAAGGGACCATAATCTCCAAAGCTCAAGGAAGTAGCATCCTTGAGAAGAAAAAAAATGACATCAGACACATACTGAGAAAGATGACAATCCAGCATGATGAGTATGATTTTCTACTCACTGTTCTGTTGCATGTGCACACATTTCTAAACTATGGTTTAAATAAGAAAAAGGCGTGTGAATTTTAACAATGAATTCAAGGACAAAGTGCATCATTTCTAAATAAATTTGTTTTAGGAATTCTTCCTTTTTTGCATGTGACCTGCATCTTCCACTTCATCAAGATGAGCTGTGTTAAACTATGTTGAAGATCCTCATTCATTTTCTCTCCACCCACGGCTTTATCCTGGGAGAAGTGTTGCTGGCAGTAAATGCTGTGTGAACTCTGCAGTCTCATACCTGTGTTGGAGCAAGTGCCAGTATGCATTTAACTGTGTTATCTTGGGATTAAACAAAATTATGCAGTCTTGCCATGCAGCAACATTTTTTGATGCTTTTCATTGTTTACCCATTCATTTCTGTAGGCTGGTACCAACGTGACATGGAGCCCAGTGATATGTAATTGTGGCAAAGAATGATTCTTTTGCTCTCCACTCTGATGTTGGAAGCCTGACCTGTAGCTGTGAACAGACTTTTCCAATTCTTCTGGCTGTGCAATCTTCAGTGTCCATGCCAACTGTCCTATGTTTTTTTCATTTTTTTTGAGTATTTTTTTTGTATGACTGTGCCAAATGAAGCTTTCCCAGTTGTGATTGCATCTTTGTAGAAGGGGTGACAAATTGCTATGACAAGCTTCTAGGACAGACTCTCATTTTGGAGACTCACTTACCAGTTCAATTCATGTGACTAATAATATCACTTTTTGGGAAACAAATATACCAGACAGGATGCATTTCTGACTGTATAACTTCACCAAATAATGGTTTCTCCCCCTTTCATCTGCTTTTATTCATTATTCCCAAAAAGTGAAAGAGAATGTGCAATTTTCTATGTTCCCTGAGGTTTTTAAGAGTTAAATATTTTGATGAATACATTTTTTCCTTTCCCAGTGTCATTAACTAAAGATGCTTGGACATGGCAAGCCG
This sequence comes from Cyprinus carpio, assembly GCF_018340385.1. Lineage (NCBI taxonomy): Eukaryota > Metazoa > Chordata > Actinopteri > Cypriniformes > Cyprinidae > Cyprinus > Cyprinus carpio. Next base: position 402,787 of record NW_024879359.1, read on the forward strand.
CCTGGTGACTTAATAGATTATATACCTTTAGATATTGTATCATTTTGTGATTCAGCAAAATGTAATTCCTAAATACAAAATTTAGTTTTAACATGTTAGTGGTTGAGCTGTTGAACCTGTTGAGACTTCTATCATACCCGTAAGCCCTTTTGTGCGATTGCTATTTTAGAGGCTGAAAATGGAGCTAAGCGCGGGGCTAACTCAAAACCTAGTCTAAAAGTCAGGCGCAATGTTTTTCTTTGCTGTTATTTAAAGTGATGCTGTGTTAGAGTAGACTGGCGGGTCCAGAGCTGTGATACAACCTGGGGACTTCTGGTACACACAAACATACCAAATATTAAAATTAAGGATTTTAATGCATAAGAAATTTTTCTTTGTAGGCTAATTAAATATAAGAGCGGGCGTGCCAACCGTTTTCTGTCGTTAAATAAAGGGTAGTTTGGTCTATGCACAAGTGCACCTGCGCACGTCGCTTTACACTTTCGTTTAGATCTCGTTAAAAAGGGCCCAAAGTGTGTATTGACCTTAGGTGAATGCATAAACAGTAACTGTGCAATGGTTATTTCTTAACTAAATCACAGTTTTCAGGTTCATTACAAGTTTTTTTTTCTTTTTTTCTTCTTTTTTATGTTGGAAGCGGTTTCAAACATATTTGACATTTTATTTGACATTTTATTTTGACTGTGCTTAACAGGGGATGTGAGTTTTTTATAATATTTGATGAATGTTTTATAAAGAGTGAGTTTTTTATAATGTGCATGGTGAATGCATTAAAATTTTAATTTCACAAGATTTATAGTCATAATATACTGTAGTAAAACATTTGAGTGCATTCATTCCATGTTGAAAACGAAAACAAACAGTATGTGAGCAGTGTCTAATGGTTTCCTGTGAAACATAATAAAAAAACAAAAAAAATATAATAATTATACAACATTAATAATAATTATATTAAAATATTAAACAATTGCTTAGTTACACACAGTTGTGTTAGATACATACAAAAAGAGAGCACATCAATGTGTTTACTTAAGCTGCACATTTATGTGTTAAAGATTTTATAACACATTTAGGTGTTGTACATGTTGTGTTGTTTTCAACACATTTGTTCTAAGAGTGCATGAGACAGCCAGGATACAGGTTTTGGTAAGTTGTACTCTTTATTTTAACATACCTTTGGATGTTTATTCATGTTTATTTCATGCTGTAACTGGTATTAAAACGGAGGAGATGATTAGTTCACATGCACTTCTCTTGAACAGAGACGCTACAGTGATCTGCTCACTCTCCACATTAAACAATGCCAAAAGCGACACTTTTTTGATTAGAATAGCCTACTGTAATAAAATGGACGGAATTTTAAATCTAGAGAACATTGTTTTATATCAAAAGTAGCCTAACAGTAATAAAATCAATAAAGCTTATTAACAAAGCTTATAACAAATCAAACCACCATTTCAACAACTTTTCCAAATTCATCACTTACCCTTATCTTGGTCCATTTCTTTCCTACTTTTCCTCTTCTCTGCATAGTGCCACCTCTTCTTTTACAAACATTAACGCACATGACTGACACAAGCAAACATATCATTACTGGGCATTACTGTGTGAACCTCTGGCAGGGGGACCCCTGGTGGGCACGGTGGCCTTATGCAACTGATTATATCACTTATTAGGGTAGGGCCGACACTGCCTAGTATGAATATGTGTAGTATGAATGTAATCTGGACATACTACATTCGCCATGTTTTTATTGTCACGGGACCTTCCAGCATCAGTTGCACTGTGTCAGTGCCATTCACGAATCCTCTCCTCTCTGGCGTCATGGGAGAATTATGCCGGAAGTAGTAGGTCTGGGTACTTTTTGCTACTCTTTTATAAGTAATGTGAATTCAGACATACTTAATTTGTCACATACTGTTTTTTGCCTACTATATAGTAGGGAAGTGTTTATTTTCGGATGCAGCAGGGACTAAACAAGGGGGTGTGGTAACAGGAAACAAGGAGGTGGGACAAGAGGAGCACATGGCCAACACAAAACAAAGCCATGTGCTCAAGCTTTCTGAACAAACAAAGAAACATTAAACATTAAACCCACTTCTCTGCACATTTTGTATGTGTCCCTTATTTAACACACATGATTCAGATCACCAGCTCATTAGGTGAGAGCTCCATGAACTTAGCTGAGTGTATCAGATAAGGGGAAAATATGCAAAACATTGGGTCCTCAGGGACCTGGATTAAAACCACTGAGCTAAAGTGTTCCTTGGTCGAAGCCCCAGTATAGATACAGAACTAAAGAAAGAAACCAACATTCTTGTGAGTATTTATTATTATGTATGATAAACCTGGGAAATAGTATCATATAAAGTTCCCATTTACCATACCAGTCCATAAAAAGAGAGATATACAAAATTTCTAAACAACTAAAAAGAGAAAACTCAAAGACTGAAGCATGTGTTATTCCTGCCACCCCACATGTACGAGAAGTAACCCTTCCATAGACCCATTTGGCCGTGAAGATATTTATCTTGTGATTTCTAAGCCATAGCAATGTTTTTCTTCATCGGATTTGTTCCACTGTGTATGTTGTTAGGCTGTAACATTCCAACTGTACATGTAGATAAATACAATTCTATTCCTGGAAATGCCAAAAAATATAATTTGTCATTATGTTTTTGAATTACCATATATAAGATTATAAACCGATCAACAAATCCACCCATCCATTCTCAAACTGTTTGTCCTGTGGGATCCACAGATATACTGGAGCCCTATCCCAATGTCTCTGGGCCCAAATTAACAAATCATTGAAGAAAAATACAAATAAAAAACAAATAAACCAACTTTAAAGTTAGGAAAACCCTTTTAACTGTAAGAGTATGATTACTGCAGCTAAGATCTGATGGCTTCAAAATGTTTTGCATCAGTTTGATTATTCAAAAGTCTCACGGAACATTACATTCTGATTATATATGAGTACAATCAATTAACTGTATGTTAATCATTGTTTAAAAAGAAATTTTTAACAAAAGTGAAAAGTCTGCAAGTGAGGAGACATCTTGGAACATACTTGTTAAAAATATATAAGATGATTTATAATCTGGAAAAGAAAATCATGTAATTGTGATCATTTTTTTTAGGTATTTAATATCATGTAAAGAGTTCAGAATTTTGTAAAAAAAAAAAAAAAAAAAACATTGCAAAAAACATGCAAAATGCAGATGTTCTGTAATAGTTTGATAAAACATGGAAACCTGTACTGTTTTCTTTGGCGTGCTGGAGATGTTGTCCTTATCTCTCATGGACTGGTTTTACGATAGTTTCTCAAATGCATGGTAGAAGTTACCTGGGAAGTCCTTGTCTGATAAATTCTTCCTGGAGCTGAAACATAATTTGATCTCAGTGAACTAATATTTCTAGACTAATTATATATATCGCTGACAAGATCTGATAACAATATTGCTTCCTGTTGTTCTCAAAGTGGTTTATTTATTTTCTCTGTGTGTTGTTGTTGTACAACAATAAAGGCAAAAGTAAAACTTTATGTTTTATATGACATTTCTTACCTGTATAATAACCAGCTCTTCAATTTGAGACTCTGACAGATTCTCCAGACTATGGCAACTTCCACTCTAAGCCCCCATCACTGATCAGTATAAAAACAAACAAACAACAAGCAGTTTGAGCTCCAGTCCAGGTCCTATAGTCTTATATCCAAACATAATTCACGAGGCTGTTTACTCTACCTAAAATAAAACATAATATAATGGATGTGTATCAGTCAATTTATTAATTTCTGATCTACCTTCATACATTGATTTTTTTTTTACTTGCCAACATCTTGCCGTCATAGCAAACAAATGTGTAATAATTCTCACATGGTGATGAATCCAACCAGTTTCCAGTATAATCCATGTAAACACACAGTTCATTCCCAGCATTGTTTGGTTCATGATACCAGTTCCTGAAATCTCTCTGTCCTTCCTGAGTAGAAATCATTGTCTTCCAGTGACCATCTCAGCTGTTTATATCATCAATACCAGGCCAATCCAGGCTGGAACCATTGTAACTCCCATTAACTGTGTGTTAATCCAGTCACAATTCATTTCCTCCATGATATGTTCTCAATGGTGGCCCAGATCCAGTGTAATTCTGTCTGCGAGTATCTCTGAGCTTCAGTCCAGGTCTTAGACTCATTCACAAAAGTGATACTGGCGAGATGATGCTAATGCTGTCAAGGTGGGAAAAAGGGTGAAGATAAGAGTTTAAAAGTTAAAAAGATAAAAAACTTAACAAGTTGCATTAGTCACAACTTATAAAATTCCTTATAATGACAGCCTTGAGATAATGTACTTGTAAATGTTTACTGATTAACTTATTGAGATAATGTGATGTCATTTACATTTACATAATGATAACAAAACATTAGATTAGCATAAAGCTAAAATGCTTAATTTCATTTGAACATTCGGGTCATAATTGATCCATGCACTTTCAAAGGTTTTGTTGCACTTTCTAAAAAATGTACAAATAATTTTTATCAGATGTTATTGCACTGTTTAATAGCATGTTTATAAATGTGAATTTGACTGCTTAGAAATACCATTAAATTAGTTGTTTAAACCACTTTACAGACTGTATTTGTGAGTTAATGAATCATGTGTCAACATGAAGTGTGAGAAGTGCTCAAAATTACTAAATTTTTACAAAGATGTGTGATTGTGAAATATAAAAAGGTGCATTAGAGAGGTATAATGGCATTCTAAGTACTTGAGCATACAGCTGTGCAGTGTTGAGATCCCAACTGTCCTGGGAGACTTATACCATTATCTGGTTGTGCAACAAAACCTTGAGTCCACGGAAGCCAATATGTGAAGGAAGAGTTGCTCTGATCTTACCACAGTCTGTTTCTGTACAGACCGATCCATACATAATCATGATAAAGTGTAACATTCAGTATCTGTTGACGCTCTGTCTCATTCCTCACACTGGCCAGGTCTGTGTATTTCTCTCTGCAGTAGCTCTGAGCTCCAGTCCAGGTCCTATAGTCATATATCCAAACATAATTCTGAGAGCTGTTTACTCTACCTAAAATAAAACATAATATAATGGATGTGTATCAGTCAATTTATTAATTTCTGATCTAACTTCATACATTGATATTTTTTTTTTACTTGTAACATCTTACCGTCATAGCAAACAAATGTGTAATAATTGTAACATGATGAATCCAACCAGTTTCCATTATAATCCATGTAAACACACAGTTCATTCCCAGCATTGTTTGGTTCATGATACCAGTTCCTGAAATCTCTCTGTCCTTCCTGATAGAAATCATTGTCTTCCAGTGACCATCTCCAGCTGTTTATATCATCATACAGGCCAATCCAGGCTGAACCATTGTTACTCCCATTAACTGTGTTAATCAGTCTGTTCATTTCCTCCATGTTCTCAATGGTGGCCAGATCAGTGTAATTCTGTCTGCAGTATCTCTGAGCTTCAGTCCAGGTCTTAGACTCATTCACAAAGTGATACTGACGAGATGATGCTAATGCTGTCAAGGTGGGAAAAAAGGGTGAAGATAAAAGTTAAAAGTTAAAAAGATAAAACTTAACAAGTTGCATTAATTGCAACATAAAAATTCCTTGTAATGACATGAGATAATGTGCTTGTAAATGTTTACTGATTAACTTATTGAACATTAATGATGTCATTACATTACATAATGATAACAAAACATTAGTTAACATAAACTAAAATGCTTAATTTCATTAAACATTCAATTCATAATTGATCATGCACTTTCTACAAATGTACAAATAATTTTATCAGATGTTGTGCACTGTTTAATAGCATGTTTATAAATGTGAATTTGACTGCTTAGAAATACCATTAAATTAATTGTTTAACCCACTTTACAGACTGTATTTATGCGTTAATGAATCATGTGTCAACATGAAGTGTGAGAAGTGTTTAAAATTACTAAAATTTTTACAAAATGTGTGATTGTAAATATAAAGGTGCATTAGAGAGGTATAATGGCATTCTAAGTACTTGAGCATTCAAATGCTGTCAATCAGTGTAAAATTGTTACATTTTAAATTCTGTTAAAATTGTTTGTACATTTTTATAAAGTTCAGGATCATATATGAATTGAGTGTGTAACAACATTTGTAACTATTTTAATTTGTTAACTAATGTTCTGTTAATCATTATTTAACATTCAATAAGTTCATTAGTAAACATTTAGAAGCACATTATCTCATATTTGTAGGTATTTGAATATATATTAACTAATGATCGTCAAAGCATTATGTTTGTTGATGATTAAAGGAAAGTTACTATAAAGTGTTGCCTTTTTTTTTTAACATTCAAATCTTCTAAAAAATGTCAACATCATTTATTTCTTAACAGAGGTGCAGAAAATATCACAGACAGCTGAGAGTGTATGTTTCTGGCAAGACTCTGTTGGAGTCTAAATGATCTACTCACCACTGTAGCAAATGAAAGGTAATGCAGTGTTGCAGTTTTCATCTGTCCAGCTCCCAGAGTCACTAAATGACACTGCAGTGCAGTATTCACTGTTTCCATTATCTGGCTGTCCTGTTCTCCAGTTACTGAATGAAGGAATTGTATAGTCCGATGGATCCTGGTTCTGTACAGTCCGATCAAGAGGTTATAATATGAAATAATGGTGAAGTTTGAAGTTTTCAGTCTCATTTCTGATACTGACTAGGTCTGTGTGATGTTCTCTGCGAGTATCTCTATTGCTTCAGTCCAGTTACTGTACTGGTAGACAAACCATAACTTGTACTAGCGTCCACTCTTCCTGTGGGGAATATATATGTAGATGTGATATACAGTATTGGGGGTAGCATTACAGTATTTCAGTTAAATAATCAGATTACTTTTTCCAAATAACTATGTAAAGCATTACTTTTTAATTTACAAAGAAAATATCTGAGTTACTTTTTCAAAAAGTAACGCCAGTTTCTTGTTTTCCATTTATTGACTGACAAGTCTCTGTCCCCATATGAGAAATCAGAGTACAAGTTGTGTGCGCTGTGTGAACATGATGTAGTTCTAGACTAAATGTGAATGTGTATTAATTCATCCTACTCACAAAAAGAATTTAAAGTTAGTATTCATCAAAGGTAATTAAAACAGTGAAATGCAAACTTAAAATATGACACAAACCTACAATGAATTAAATGTTAAATAACACAAATGTATCTAATCCCATTTTGTGCTGCTGCTGTCTTTGATGATCCAGTTCAACCATACTAATAAGCAAAAATGACCTTTAGATAAACTAACAATTGTGCTTCATTGTTTTTTATTGCTGAAGAGTGTTGAACCTTCTTCTCCTGTGTTCTACTGTACAGACGTGAATTTACACTTCTCCTTCAGCCTGAGGTTTATTCATTACGCTTCTTGGTGTGAAGGGCTTTACATTTGCTATAAATAGAACTTCTTATATTAAAAACAATCAAGCCCTGCTCATATTTAAAAAGAAGTAACATAA
>NW_024879359.1:410581-416747 GCF_018340385.1 Cyprinus carpio
GTTAGTTACGTATTGCTGATTACTTTTTTCAAGTAACTAGTAAAAAGTAGCATTACTTTTAATTTACAAGAAAATATCTGAGTTACTTTTCCAAAAAGTAGCGGATCTTTGTTTTCCATTTATTGACGGCCAGTACCTGTCCCCCATACTAGCAGAAATCAGAGTACAGAAGTTGTGATAAGCTGTGTGAACATGATGTAGTTCTAGACTAAATGGTATGTATTAATTCATCCTACTCACAAAAAGAATTTAGAGTTAGTATTCATCAAAATTAATTAAAACAGTGAAATGCAAACTTAAAATATGGCACAGGCCTGCAATAATTAAATGTTAAATAACACAAATGTATCTAATCCGCGTGCTTTGCTGCTGACCTTCGATGATCCAGTTCAAACGTACTAATCAGCAAAAATGACTTTAGATCAACTAACAATTGTGCTTCATTGTTTTTGTATTGCTGAAGAGTGTTGAACCTTTCGCTTCTCCTGTGTGCTTTTGTACAGGCATTGAATTTACTTCTCCTTCAGCCTGGGGTTCCATTTATTACACTTCTTGGTGTGAAGACTTACATTTGCTATAAAATAGAACTTCTTATATTACATAATCAAGCCTGCTCATATTTAAAAGTAGCATAAAATGGCGTAATGCATTACTTTCCATAAAAAGTAACTAAATAGCGTGGTATTTACTTTTTTGTGGAAATGCTAATGTGTAATGCATTACTTTTTTAAAAAAAGTAACTTTCCCCAACACTGGTGATATATCTGTGTATCATAAACACTGTATCTTGTTCTTAAACATTAAAAATCAATAGCAGTTCTCACCATCATAGCAAACAAAGGGAAGTGTATAGTAGCAAGAGGCTTCACTCCATGTTCCCCGATAATATGACATGTACACACACAGACTCTGACCACCTGAGTTCACTTGTTGCTGAACAAACCAGCCTTTAAATCCTCCATCAAACATTACATTATCAAGAGACCATCTCCAGCTGTTTATATCATCATAGAGACCAATCCAAGCTTTGCCATAGTAAGTTCTGCGTACTCTTTTAATGAGCCTATCCATTTCCTCCATGTTCTCAATGGTGGCCAGATCAATGTAATTCTGTCTGCAGTATCTCTGAGCTTCAGTCCAGGTCTAATACTCATTTACAAAGTGATACTGACGGGTGCATGAAGATGTGAGCAGGTTCCTTTAAGTTTAAAATATAAAAAAGGGAAATATATTAGATTTTTCTCTGCAGAACTGCAATATATAATTAAACTATGAAAATGCATTTATTATGAAGATTTTTTTTAATGTAATCAAAATATTGAATAAAGCAGAAATTATTAAAATGTTATCTGTCTATATTAACACCTACTGTTAACAACTTGAAGAACAGCTTTTGCAGTGTGAAAATTAAAATATGTGGTAAATGCTATAATAAATATATAAAAAAGAAGAAATAAATATAAGTGCACTCTATTAGACATTCAAAAGTAGAATAGACAAACATAAGGTGATAAAAGAGAGCACAAATAAAAGTAACACTGTTTGTAAAAGTAGCATAACAAGACTCAGTTGTATGAGACAGGACAAGACTTCGGGCAGGACCCGGACATAAATTACATTGACTTTAAATGCAAAAAAATAATAATAATAATAATAAAATAATATTTGCATACCATATCCCTTGGCACACACAGAAAGATTCAGAAGGCATTAATAGAATTAATTTGGATTGTTTGCACCACAATATATTATCGAGCTCTTTAACTTGTTGGTCAATGTGAACTTAGCTGAGTGTATCAGATAAGGGAAAATGTGCAGAACATTGGGTCCTCAGGACCTGGATTAAAAACCACTGAACTAAAGTGTTCCTTGGTCAACCCCAGTATAGATACAGAACTAAAGAAAGAAACCAACATTCTTATGAGTATTTATTGATATGTATGATAAACCTGCAAATAGTATCATATAAAATTCCCCATTACCATATGTAGTCCATAAAGAGAGACATACAAAATTTCTAAACAACTAGAAAACTCAAAGACTGAAAGCATGTTATTCTACCCACCCCACATGTACAGTAACACTTCCATGAGCCATTTATTGTGAATATTTATCTTTGATTTCTAGCCATGTCAATGTTTTTTTCTTCATCTGGTTGTTCCACTGTATGTTGTTGAACAACATTCAACTATTACTGTAGACAAATACATTCCTATCCACAAAATGCCAAAATAGAATTTGTCATTATGTTTTGATTACCATATAAGTTTATAAACCGATCCAACAAATCATCCATCCATTCTCGAACCGTTTCAATGCCCTCATGTCTCGAGCTGAATTAACAAATCATTGCAGAGAAAATACAAATAAAAAACAAATAAACCAACTTTAAGTTGAGAGGAAAACCCTTTTTAAGCTTTGTAAGAGTGCGATTACTTCAGCTAAGGAATCTGATGACACAAAATGTTAGTAGCTTGGTTTGATTATTCAAGAAAAATCACAAGAACATTACATTCTGATTATATGATAGTCAATTTTACTGTGTTAATCATTATTTAAAACAAATATTAACAAGTGAAAAGTCTGCAATGAGGACACACACACACACACAAACACACATTATATATGTATATATATATATATATATATATATATATATATATATATATATATATATATATATATATATATATATATATAAAAAAGACATCTTATATCTTATATATTATACATCTTATTATTAAAAAAAAAAAAAAAAAAAGATAAATATAATCTAAAAAAAAAAAAATGTTTATTATTTCCAGGTAATATCATTTGAAGTTCTGAATTTTTGTTCCAATATCAGTAGCAAAAAGCATGCAACATGGAGATCATTCTGTAATGGTCATTGATAAAACATAGAAACCTACTATTTTCTTTAGCGTGCTGGAATGCTGTACTTGTCTTTCATGGACTTGTTTTTTCTGACCGTTTCTCAAATGTGGTGAAGTTGCTGGGAAATTCCTTGTCTGATAAATTCTTCCTGGAGCTGGAGAAACATGGTGATTTCTGTGAACTAATATTTCTGAACTAAATATATCATGACAAGATCTATTAATAATATTGCTTCTGTTGTTCTCAAGTGATTTATTTATTTTTCTCACCTGTATAATCACCAGCTCTTCAATTTGAACTCTGACAGATTCTCCAGACTTCGCTAACTTCCACTCTAAGCCCCATCACTGATCAGTAAAAAACAATCAAACAAACAAAAATGGTCAGTAGTGCACACACACACACACACACACACACACACACACACACACACACACACACACACACACAAGCATCTGGTGATGTTGATATATGTTAAAAAACACACTTTTTAAAATGAAAACAGCAGTAAAGAGGACATCAATACATACCATACTTGTCTGAATTCATGGGTCAATATGATGTTCATCATGTCCAGCAGAAAGCAAACAGAAGACAGAGCTAGCATTAGTAAAAGATACTGAGTTACATAAATAACAATGGCTTTCATTTTATCAGATCAACAATTTATTACAGTGAATTAGCTTTTTTCCCCTCAGTGTGTGTTCTTTTAATTATATATAATAATTATATATTTGCAAATATATTTGCTCACCACTGTAACAGAAGAAAGGGAAACTGGCAAAGCAGCTCTCATCTGTCCACTGGCCAAGGTATTGTAAAGACACAGCTGTGCAGTGTTGAGATCCCCGCTGTCCTGGGACACTTACACCATTATCTGGTTGTGCAGCAACACCTTGAGTCCACGGAAGCCAATATGTGAAGGAAGAGTTGCTCTTGATCTGACCACAGTCTGTTTCTGCACAGACCGATCCATCCATAATTACGATAAAGTGTAACATTCAGTATCTGTTGACGCTTGTTTCATTCCTCACACTGGCCAGGTCTGTGTATTTCTCTGCAGAAGCTCTGAGCTCCAGTCCAGGTCCTGTACTCATATATCCAAACATAATTCTTGAGAGCTGTTTACTCTCTACCTAAAAATAAAAACATAATATAATGGATATATCAGTCAATTTATTAATTTCTGATCTAACTTCATACATTGCTTTTTTTTTTACTTGTACGTCTTACCATCATAAACAAATGTGTAATAATTGTCACATGATGAATCCAACCAGTTTCCATTATAATCCATGTAAACACACAGTTCATTCCCAGCATTGTTTGTTCATGATAAAAGTTCCTGAAATCTCTCTCTCCCCTTCCTGATAGAAATCATTGTCTTCCAGTGACCATCCCCGCTGTTCACATCATCATACAGTCCAATCCAGGCTGAACCATTGTAACTCCCCATTAACTGTGTTAATCAGTCTGTTCATTTCCTCCATGTTCTCAATGGTGGCCAGATCAGTGTATCTGTCTGCAGTATCTCTGATTTTCAGTCCAGGTCTTAGACTCATTCACAAAGTGATACTGACGACAATGCTAATGCTGTCAAGGTGGGAAAGCAGGAAGATAAAAGGTAAAAAGATAAAAGTTAACAAGTTGCATTAATTGCAACATAAAGATTCCTTGTAATGACATGAGATAATGTGCTTGTAAATGCTTACTTCAATTAACTTACTGAACATTACATTAATGATAACATTACATTACATAATGATAACAGAACATTAGTTCACATAAATTAAAATGGATAATTTCATTAAAATAAAATTCATAAATGATCCTGCACTTTATAAAAAATTACAAATAATTGTGTAAGATGTTGTGCACTGCTTAACAGCATGTTTATTAATGTACATTTGAATGTTTAGTTGCTTAACCACTTTACATACAGACTGTTGTTATGAGTTTATGAATCATGTGTCAACATGAATAGTGTATTAAGTGCTTGTATGACTAACATTTTTACAAATGTGTGATTGTAAAAATAAAAGTGAATTAGATGATTAGAAAACTACATTAAAAATGTTTAAACATTCAAAGCACTTAAGCATTCAAATGCTGTTAATCAGTATATAATATCTTAACATTGTTTGTAGATTTTTATAATTTAAGTATAACAACAATTGTAACCATTTTAATTTAACTAATGTTCTGTTAATCATTATGTAATAGTAATGTCTATTAGTAAATATTTACAAGCACATTATCTCATATTTTTAGCTATTTGAATATATATTAACTAATGAAATATTAAGCATTATATTATGTTTGGTGATGATTAAGGAAAGTTATTATAGCATTGCCTTTTTCTTGAACATTCAGAAGTTAAATCTAAAAAATGTTCAACCGCTTATATTCTTACAAGCGGTGCAAATATCACAGCAAAGATGAGCGTGTATGTTTTGGCAGATTATGTTGTGGTCGAACAACACTTTACTCACACTGGAACAACGTAAAGGAATGAGTGTGCAGTTTTAAATTCTGTCCATTTCCCGAATCACTAAGACAACTGCCGGGCAGTATTCACTGTTTCCAGCATTATTGGTGTTGTTTCATTACTGCCTGATGCGTGCTCTGATTCTGACCAGATGGTTCTGTACAGTCCGTCCAAAAAGGGTATACTATGAAATACTGCTTGAAGTTTGAAGTTCAGGTCTCATTCCTGATTGAAGAGGTCCTCTGGATGTTCTCGCAGTATCTCTGGGCTTCATCCAGTTACGTTATGGTAGACATAAACAGACAGGTATGCATTCACTCTTACTTGGGGAAATATAGTAGAGTGGATATATCGGGTATAATAAATCTGTCCTGTGTTCTAAAACACTAAAAAAATCAATAGCAGGTCTCACCATCCTAGCAAACCAAAGGGAAGTGGTATAGTAGCACGGGCTTCACTCCATGTGCCCCGTAATTTAGGATGTACCAACACAGACTCTGACACCTGAGTTCACTTGTTGATGAAACAAACCAGCTTACGCTCCACAAACATAATATTCAGAGAAAATTCAGCATGTTATATTATCAAAGGACCAATCTCCAAGCTTAGCCATAGTAAGTTATGCGTACTCTTTAATGAGCCTATCCTTTAATCCATTGTTGTCTAATGGGGCAAGACAGTGTACTCTGTCTGCAGTCTCTCTGAGCTTCAGTCGGTTCTTATTCTCATTCAACCAAGTGATACTGACGGGTGCATTGAAGATTGTGTGAGTTCCTTTAAGTATTAAATGGATAGGGAAATATA
>NW_024879359.1:416804-416920 GCF_018340385.1 Cyprinus carpio
AAACACATAACTTGTACTAGCATTCACTCTTCCTGTGGGGAATATATATGTAGATGTGATATATCTGGGTATCATAAATACTGTATGTTGTTCTTAAAACATAAAAAAATCAATAA
>NW_024879359.1:416954-417062 GCF_018340385.1 Cyprinus carpio
ATAGTAGCAAGAGGCTTCACTCCATGTTCCCCGATAATATGACATGTACACACACAGACTCTGTCCACCTGAGTTCACTTGTTGCTGAACAAACCAGCCTTTAAATTC